>NC_137678.1:52130813-52173313 GCF_963989245.1 Nansenia antarctica | reverse complement strand
CCCGACTGACAGTCATAAAGTATGTCACATGATTAAGCAATATCACACGAGAGGGAGTGTGATATTGCGTGTGATATTGCTTTTATACAACAGTTCTACAGCGTAATTTATTAGTTAACAGTAATAAGTGACAACAGATTATGATTTTTTTGTTCATTTAATAATTTGTTTTGGCTCTGTCAAGAAAAAATTGGTCCGCAACTGGACTGTTGCCTAGTAACCTGAACACAAACATCTGCAGGCTAGCTACTTTGTATTAATGGTCATTTCGGAGTGATACATGTAGTTAAAAGTCCCAGTGCTGTTATACTGTATATCAGCACTCATGGAATGCCTCTTGTCCAATCAAATTACTTGGTCGGAACTAACTGTTGTATAATAAAGCGTAACACAGAGTATGTTTAAAAACAACAACAACAACAACAACAACTGTGGACTGCACCTGTGGAGACGGCATCACAGCCGTGGTCAAAGAGCTCCCCCAGGGCCGAGCTGCTCTTGGTCCTGCGGGCCTGCTTCCCATCGATGGCGTCCAGAGACTGATAGATGAACAGCCCCAATGCGCTGAGGATGAAGGCCCATGCTGGAGCCTTACGGGGGAGGGAGGGAGGGAGAGAGAGAGAGATGGGGGACGGAGGTAAAAAGAGAGACAAATGAGACAAGAGGAAGGATGGTCTGACCTGGATTCTAGGACGCTCATTTAAACCTCCTCCACCTCACCCACAGCCTTCTGGGAGAACTACAGCTGCATGGTTTAACAGCTTAGACGAGAGGCGAGGTTTCTAAATCAAACATGTGAACCTGACGGATATCCAGTGATCACAAACATTCGATTCCGGCCTTCGACATGTCCTGCATGTCATCCCTCCTCTCTCTCTCTCTCACCCATCCTTCCTGTCAATCTCTACTGTCTCCATCCCATGAAAGTATAAATGCCCTATTTATTTATTTTTTAAAGGTCGGAATTCTTCGTTCAACAAGTCATGAAAGTCATCATCTTTTGTATTCTTACTTTGCTTACTCCTTCAGAGCCCTTATAATAATAATAACTTTTATTTGTATAGCGCTTTTCCTGCAAACGTTGCAGCTCAAAGTGCTCCAAAGTGCTGCAACAAAGTGCTTATGACATATTGTGACATGACATATTGTGACCTCTGACATATTTCCTTAAATGAATGCTGACAACCGGCAAACAACATCACATAGACGATTACTGAGTAGGGCTGTCCCTAACGACTATTTTTCTAACGATTAATCTAGCGATTATTTTTTGGGTTAGTCGATTACTCTAACGACTAATTTAACGATTAGTCTAACGATCTTTTTTTTTACTGTTCGATTAATGTATCACTTAATTTTCCCCAAATAAATGTCAAAAACGTATCTTATTTTATTCAATTATTCTTGTACAAATATATAAATTAGGCTTCTGCACTGCAGGGCAATATTCCACAACAAAAAATATCCTCTCTTTCTTACAGTCCAACATAAAATATAATATTATAAAATATAAAAGTTCTCACATTCATAACATTCTCCCCCTCTCTCTGCTCTCCCCCTCCCACGCTCCTCTCTCTCCCCCCCTCCTCTCTCCCCCCGCCTGCCTCCTGGTTATTATTATTATTATTATAGGTCAGTATTTCTCAAAGTGTGGGGCGTGCGCGTCGCCAGAGACAGTTAGGAGGTCAACAAGTTACAGTATCTTAGCTGTTTATAATGATGGCATGTCTAACAGGGACACTGACAGGGAAAAGAAAAACGACAGAAAATCACAATACTTGAGAGTAGGGATGCACCGAATGTAGTGATGCTCCGATCTGATCGGCGCCGATCGGTATCGGCCGATATGGCCTTGATCGGTTTTGATCGGAGTTCTCAAAACGGCCGATCAAACATGACCGATCAGTTTACAAAATGGCGTCGCCAGTCTGGAAATATTACACAGTGTCGGAAAGAGACAACAAATATGCCGTTTGTAATGTCTGCTCAAAAGAAATACCTTGCGGAGGAACGCACGCAAGGTCTTTCAATACCACGAATATCATACGGCATTTGCTGCGTTCGTCGATTCGCTCAGAGAGCGCCGAAGCGCACACTGGGCTCGACGTCATAAAGGGACCGAGTGCTTTGATTGGACGAGAGGCGTTCCACGAGTGCTGGTCAGAGTTCCAGCGCGACTTCACGAGCGTAGTGTAGGTAGTGTTCACCGACGTCATGTGACCCCGCGAGCAGGAAGTCACTTGGCCCATAGCAACAACAACTATTAGCGCGTGAGTTTTAGGTCTTCCTCTGTGCACCTTGCACAAGTGTAGATAGCGAGCGACTTTTCAGCAGCAGGACATATTTTAGATGATGAGAGGAACAGGCTGAGTGCCAAAAACGCTGAGATGCTTGTATTTCTCAAGGCTAATCTGCCAGTGATGCTGCTTAATCAGAAGTAAGGTTTGAGTCTGAAATCTCCTTAGGTGCAATGTTTTGTTTTATTGATTATTGCTGACTTGCTGTCTTATCTCCTCCTAAATATGACTTGAAACTGACTGACTTGAAACAGTATTTTATATTTGGCTATAGCCTGTTTATGTTGCAGTTTAGTTTGGGTATGTTTATTGTTCCTCAGGAAAGCTACAGTTACAGTATAAGCTCCAAGTTCTCTAAGAGCCCCTAGTTCCTCTCATTCGAGTGGAATGTTGCACATTTGATGTGACAGTGTACATTTTATTTATTATGATTTTTATTTTCACATTTTATTTGTTTTTCCTGAAGTAAGCTACAGGTGGTTGTGAATTCAATAAAACAGATGGTCGTCAATTCATGATACTTTCTCATCTCCTAATTTCATTTAAATACTTAATATACAATGTCAATGGTGTTAAGAATAATTTAAAACATAAATAATGCTACACAATAAATAGAATGCTTCAATTGCCATTTTCGACGCTGTGATCGGTGATCGGTGATATCGGATCGGCAGATCACTGATTCCAGTGATCGGTGATCGGTGATCGGCACCAAAAACCCTGATCGGAGCATCTCTAACCGAATGAGGTTCAGAGGGATGAGCCTTAACCGCGCCATTGATGTACGACTGTGTCGGAGATCTCCTGTCGATAAAAGCTCGCATGATTATACTACTATCTAGTATACTAGTATACATACTATCGCATGTGCGGAGTCCATACTCCACTCCACCCCCTTTACAGCACAGTCGGAGTTCGGCCGTTCCGTGTGAATGTTCGCCAATGTGAGACGTTAATTTTTTATGACGCGATCAAACAGTGCAAGCAACCCATGCTGTTCTGTAAATGAGACGAGCATTGAGTGATGACTACCTACTGCCAAGTAATTAAATGACAGCAAACATGCCGGCAGTTTGGTATCTGTTCTCTGACTCTGAAAGACAACAAGAGGCACATTCTGATATTATAGACTTCCGGTTTCGTTTTCGCGTGCGTCTTCAAAATAAAAGCGTGAGTTAAGTGTTGTTGAAAATCAATGACACGTCGCTCGTAACTGGTCGCAGCCATGTTGTTTATTTGCGACGCACCGACGCACATTACGCAAGTCGACGTATTGACGTAGTCGATTACGACGACTAGGTCGACGTGTCGTCCCAGCCCTATTACTGAGAAAGGAAATGAGGTCCAAAGAAGAATGCAAGACATGGTGACACATTTCTGCTTCTTGGAATGTTTTTAAAACACAAGGGATCTTATTCATTAGAATGTCCCCCGACCCCCACCCCTCTCACTCTCCCCCACACCCACACCCACACCCACACTCACACTCACACTCACCCCCACACTCACCCCCACACTCACACTCACGGCTGTATAAACAAACAGTGACACTTAACCCTAAGCCCTTATGTGACTGTGTGCAGATGGCTGGGGACCTAGGCCTAGTCTTCCAAAAGGCTTTGTAGCAGGTCACACACACCAGTCAGTCCAAAACAAACAAGTAGAAAGCTTGATTATTCAACGTGGATGTCCAGCTTGTCCACAATGACGTATCTGAAATGAGACCCAGGAAGCTCATCAAGATTGGTAAAAGAACCCTTAAACCATGATGAGCCAGGGTCCAGCACGGCAGATAGATGGCTTTATTTACCTGACAATAGGCCCTCTGCTCTTTATGTGTGTGTGTGTGTGTGTGTGTGTGTGTGTGTGTGTGTGTGTGTGTGTGTGTGTGTGTGTGTGTGTGTGTGTGTGTGTGTGTGTGTGTGAAAATGTTTGGTAAAGGCAAGATTCCATTTTTGTTTTGTTTTTTTTTACCTTTATTTAACCAGGCAAACATGTAAGAACAAATTCTTATTTGCAAATGCAGCCTGACCAAAAAGCAATGGCTCTTTGGGGGGGGGGGGGGGGGATGGGAAGCTAGAAATAAAACAAGGTTAAGTAATTTACAACAATAAAACACTGGCAAACACAGATGCATTAAAATACTAACAGTCAGAGAGAGGGGAGAGAGACGGAGGAGGTAGGGGTGAGGAAGAGCGGAGGTGAGGGATAGCGGGGGTAGTGGAGCAGGGGTATTTAAAATGAGGCAGTGATGGGTTATGGGATGGGTGAGAGACGGTGATCAGCAGGTGCATTGAAAAAGTTATTCCTACAACTATTTTACCACAACATATGGTACACCTAATGCCCCTTCCTCTAATGACCAAATGAACTAACTGCTGTTCAGTAACCCTCTCTCGTCCTATATGGCTGCAGCTTAGCAGTTTTGTTATGCGTCCATGTAAAGAGATGCATGTTATTGTATTGTATATATTGTATTGATCCTTCTTCTTTGGCCAGCTCTTTTTTATTATTATTATTATTATTGTTATTATTATGTTTTAGGCCATTTCCGCTTTAATGAGGACAGAGACACAGACAGTAGAGATTGACAGGAAGAATGGGTGAGAGAGAGAGGAGGATAGAGACAGTAGAGATTGACAGGAAGGATGGGTGAGAGAGAGAGAGGAGGATAGAGACAGTAGAGATTGACAGGAAGGATGGGTGAGAGAGAGAGGCGTGACATGCAGGATATGTCGACGGCCGGAATCGAGCCGGAGACACTGCGATTACATGGCTGACGCCTTAGCGTGCCTTAGCCTTAGCGTGCCTTAGCCTTAGCGTGCTGGCCAGTTCTGGATTGGGTATAGAGCCCTCATCCACCCCTTTTCAGTTCCTTTTCATTTTTACCATCTAGGTAAAATACCGTCTCCTTGGAGTAACCTAGGGCTAAGTGCAGTAGTACTCAAGGGCACACTAGTGGTGGTGTTCCCAGGTCTTACTCAAGGGCACACTAGTGGTGGTGTTCCCAGGTGGGATTTGAACACACAACCTTCGGATCACCAGTCCAACTCACTATCCACTATCCCAGTTGATCGTAGGCTACAGCAGTGTCTTATCCGGTCAGCCCAGTATTTTCACCCAGTTATTTATTGGCCAATAAAAACACAGACTATAGTTGGACAAAGGTTGGCAAAAGCATCCATAGATGCATTGGGGAGACTGCAGTGATAGTGGAGCTGGTGTGATATCTGTCCCAAGCCTGATGATCAAATCTGGACTTTGTGTCAGTGGTGAGGTCCTAATCTTCCCTGAGGAATCAGGTGGACAAAGGTAGGCCTATATTGAACTGATAAACACACAACATGCGCCACATATAGACACAAGGGCGCACGCACGCACACACACACACACACACACACACACACACACACACACACACAGACTCTCTCACACACACACACACACACACACACACACACACACACACAGACTCTCTCTCTCTCACACACACACACACACACACACACACACACACACACACACACACACACAGACTCTCTCTCTCACACACACACACACACACACACACACACACACACACACACACACATTTAAGTGGGCCATAGGTCATCATAGTGATGGAAATGTGACACGTGTTTTAGTTGTTGAACTTTTGTGTGTTTACTATTCTGTCACTGCTCAGAGGTGGAACCATCTGAATCATGCACATTCTACACGACTCAAGTCAAAGATCAATATCTTATCTTGGCCATAAACGTTTTAGTTTTTTGTTGTTTTTCTTCAACATAAAGTATATGCCATATCATTTCTCGCGGTGACATTTAATTACAATTCCCTTGATTTAAGCTAAGCCTGCCCAAACAGGTAAGGTTGGACAACTAGCTAACTAATTAGCCTAGTAGTATGTCAAAGAGACCATAATGAGAAGGTTCTATCTCCGTTTAGAATGATAAGGTTCTATCTCCGTTTAGAATGAGAAGGTTCTATCTCCGTTTAGAATGAGAAGGTTCTATCTCCGTTTAGAATGAGAAGGTTCTATCTCCGTTTAGAATGATAAGGTTCTATCTCCGTTTAGGGCAGTTCAGAGATATTGAGCGTCAAAGTGTTTACATTCCATTATGTTTTGTGAGATGGAACCTTTGTATTTTATGAATTACTAACTCAAAAATGTCAACATTTAAAAAAATAACACCACACAGGCGTTAATAAACACCTAATGGATCAGATTATGTAAAAAAACTCAATTTTGACAAAAATGGAGATCCTAGAACCTTATAATTCTAACGTCACGACACGGTAGAAGACCTCCCTGGACCCCTGACACACACACACACACACACACACACACACACACGCGCGCACGCACACACACAGAAAGTTGCACTCACCTCCTCTGTCGCCGTGGGACAGTAACACACGAGCACTATCGTAGTGAGTACGTTAACCACCAGTCCGACTATGGTCAGGGTGTTCGGCGCGACCCACGTGGGGACCTGTTCCACTAGCCAGTTCCAGTAGACCTGACACGGGGGCTCGAACAGCGAGCGACCCGAGGCTGAGTATCTGTGGTCCTCCAGCCGCCGGAGCTGGGCGGCCGAGAGCGGCTCTGGCCACCAGAAATGGGGCATTGTTTTTGTGTTTTCACCCTCCGCTCTCCCCAAAAAAGTAGTACCACCCAGCGATACTCCTGTCCTGTCGTCCCTCTCGTGTTCCAGACAGTCAACTGTTATCTACGGTGGCCGACCCAGAAAAGACTTTGCTCATTTGGCATTTATCTAGTGGTGAATAGTCCTTCTTCCAGAGCGGAACCATGAGTTGTCGATATTTCTTCCCGTTTCTCTGATTGTAGAATTGCGTTTCAGCAGGAAGGAAGTCGGTGTCCGGAAGGGAATGGCACCGGGAGATTCAAACCACAACACTGTGAATGTACTCTAGTCCCCTCCGCGGTAGGCGAATTTGCGGAACCTAGGATGGTAGGGCAATACCGCTACCTGATTGGTTGGCGAAGCGGAGGGGGCTCTTCATGAGTGCTTCGTCAACCAATCAGGTAGCGGTATTGCCCTACCTTCCCTGCTTCGCCAACCAATCAAGTAGCGGTGTTGCCCTACCTTCCCCTACCATCCTAGGTTCTGCAAATTCGCCAGCTAGGCGCGTAGGGTGCGATGGTAGAACCTGATTACTACTATCACATGCTGATCAAACTCTTAACTGCAGATAACTCCGCTGAAAATATTCGTAACACATTGTTTAAAAAAAAAAACACTACATGTGTTCTGGCTTTGTGTGTAGCATTCTGGATTGAATGTGGCTGATGAACTGTCCCTCAAATTTACAGTATAATGTATATTTGCCAAAACAACTTCTCTCAGTTGGTTTAAGATATGTTCACACAAATAAATGTTCAGTTACATACATGTATTTGTTTTTATTATTCCATGAGTCATGAATAACAAATTGAAAGTAAAGGCATGCGCACATGGCCTGACAGCCCCAGTAGTGTACAGTACAGTTTTCGCACAAAAAGCATAATTTTGTCATGCAGACTCTGTTTGAAAGCCTTCAAGCATTCGTCGGCCTTTTAGGTCATGTATTAAATACATTTTTCCCACTCCAAGAACAAAAGTGAAATCAACAAATCTTATAGTGATGCATGATTAATGAGACAATACTTTAATTACTGCACAAAAATGTTTAGACTTTTGCAGATGCCTTAATCTTTATCTTCCTATTCTTTCTTTAGTCACAATACATTGCATTGCCATACTGCAGACACCAAGCCACTATTTATACACATTATCCTTCTCCCTTCAGCTATGCCTTTGAGATCAGTTGTTACCCCCAAACACTTTCCCCCACAGAGAAAATACACAATGACACATCGTGACGTTTGAATTATAAGGTTCTATCTCCATTTTTGGTCAAAATTGAGTTTTTTTACATAATCTGATCCATTAGCTGTTTATTAATGCCTGTGTGGTGTTATTTTTTAAATGTTGAAATGTTTTAGTTAGTAATTAATAAAATACAAAGGTTCCATCTCATAAAACATAATGGAATGTAAAAACTTTGACGCTCAATATCTCTGAACTACCCTAAACGGAGATAGAACCTTATCATTCTAAGCTCACGACATGTTACTGTTCATCCTACATGTTACACACTACTCTCTTCAAATAAAAAGTTACAGTCAACCCCCCCCACCCCCACCACCACCACCACCTTTCCCCGTCCCCTGTCCCCCACTCCAGACTTCCAGACTGCCGTTAGGAGAGCAGGTTACTGGATGGTTTCTAAAGCCTAGGCCGTATCTGCGCTCAGTCCAATTACTTCTCTGCCGTCTCCCCGGTCTTTGTCTCGTTCATGTACTTATCAATCAGGTGTAACGGCACTCCACGCTGCATGAGCTCATAGAAGGTAAACCCCCCTGAGGACAAGATGAGAGACACTCAATTTACTGTTAGGGAGGGACGGAGGCACATTGTCAGTGTATAGAGAGAAGAGGAGGGAGAGAAAGGAGGAGGAGAGGAGAAAGTATGTCAATCTACAGAGAGTACAAATAGGGCCGCCCGACAGAGAAAGCAGAGTCAGTAAGCAACATTGAAACAAACACTGCAACAGAGGAAAAGAGTCAGTCTGCAACGGTGGAAAGTGAAGAGAGAAGAGAAGTCCAAATAGGGAAGAGAGAGAACAGACAGAAGGTCAAAAAAAGAAAGACAGTGCGAAGCAAAAGACAGACAACATACTATACTAGTAGTGGAATAACGCCAAAAGGAGAGAAAAGGACAGTAGCAAGACCACACGTTGAGTCTGTGAGTACATCTATATCTACTCAGGCTTGCAGAGCTAGGAGCAACGACATGGCCATTCTTCAAGTCATCTAAACATCTGGCCATTATCTGCAAGCTCCAATATCAGATTTATTTACTGAAGGATGTTGTCTTCTTTAGTACATACTGTACATGATATAGTGACGTTAACATTATTCTGCCGTTTCAATCAAGACAGGGCAGAAAATACACAGGTTCCCAAGAATAGTGACCTCATGACCAAGGACAGTTCTATAAATATGAGTCCCACCCATCGTTGGGGGCTTCTTGCTCTTGGGCTATTGCTTCTTGCTTATTGGCCTGCTCATTTCTCTCTGCGCTCATGTAACTTGGCTTAATAAAAGGCCTCTTTGGAGACAATTGATCTAAGCTCTTTGTGCTTCATAAGTTCTACTAAATCTATTAAGAATCAATAGATTCTTAATAGATATATCCCACAACAATATATCAATCTATGTACAGGACATCATCCTGGAGTAACAGCATCTGGGAAAAGATAACCTTTGCATAATGTGAAACTTGATGAGAGGTCTAGTCTGCAGATGCTGGTCTGGACTCCAAATCAGACCTTTCGTACAACTTGGAAAGTGACTCACCTTGTCTATGTGGCATCTAATGTTACATGAGGTATAGACAGTGTTATTAGGGAACCACTTAGTCACACAAGCAGTCACATCACATCAAGCAATGCAACAACAGCCCTCTGAAAGGTTAGTTATGACATCCTACAGACACCTCAAGGTTTGGCGGGAAGTAACTGGCGACAATCAAGCTATTGTGTTCTATTGCACAATACAATACAACACTATCAATACAACAATTTCATGCAGACAAGGCCTGGATTCTGGCATTGTTTTCCCTGGTTTCCTGCGACAAGATGGATGTGGATTTAAAGAGACTACCCTCTGTACCACCGCTGAGGAAAGTGGGGTTATTGGCATTTGGAAGATGCAAAATGAATGACATAAGCTTCATATGCCAAAACCATATGAAAGCTTACCTTGGATGAGAACATACATTCACTATTCCTGAGGGGTGACTAGGGAGAGAAGAGAAGAGGTGGATTAACCAAATGTTTACATGAAGGAGTTATGTGTGTTCAGGGAATACTGTTGTTGAGTTAATTGAACTTATTTTATATGAGGAGTTAAACATGTATTGAAGAGGGACGTCGCCATCTGTTGAAGGGTACACTAGACATTTAAAGATGGAGCCACAAGAGAATTCATTTAACAAGGACACATTGAACTGGTGTTATACAGTTTCAACAACAACAGAGGGAGTACATAGTCTGGTGTTGGGATGTGTGGGGGGTTGTGGTTGAGGTGTGTGATGATGACCTGAGGTGACTCAGGGTTGTGTAAAAGTGGAGCATGCTAAACCGGAAAGAGTTGTTTGACAAGTGTAAATCTGGCAGGCGTCGTTGGTAACAAAAACATCAACAGGAAATGGGCGCTTATAGTGGGGGGGGGTAAGATAAAGAAAAAAAAGTCAGGACAGACACTTATTTAGTTTGGTGTTATAATTGTGAGTTTTTCATGTGTACTGTTTTGTAATAAATAATTGATTGAAAAAAAAAAAAAGGATATTGGCGGATACTATGTATGTACAGTATGCATGCCATGGTCGAAGTTTTTATGTGCAACCCTAATGTCAATAGATGTTCGAAAAATGCAGAAAAGAAAAGAAAAACAAATATCTTGTGAGGCTGGTTGAATTGGTTGGATCGTCTTTGAAATGGCAATAGTACAAAAGGCTGTTGATCCCTCCTCGGGTCTTCCTTGGTGTAGTGAGGCTAGTGTGAAGGAACAGCAGGCTGGACACAATCTACTCATCTCTAACGGCACCCTCCCATAGATTTGTTCTTTTTTTTTTTACAGATCATGTTTTTTTTTACGGCAGATGAACACTTACATGTCCCATGCTGATATGGGCCGCCCCTTGATCGTGTGCTGAAATGGGCTACTCAGACATTTCAACAAAAGACAGATGTTACCTCATAGGCCAGACTGACCTTTAACCTCCAGCTTGCATTCCACCAGGGCATCCCCCAGGTCATTGATGGCTTTGCAGGAGTACATCCCCCCGTCATAAGGGTTAGGCTTTCGGATCTCCAGGCTGCAGACTCCCTGGTTGCTAAACATGCGGTAGCGCGGGTCATCAATGATGGCTATCTTATTCTTCATCCAAATCACTTTGGCCTGAAGTGATAAACAAGAATGTTACCATTGTTAGTCTCAGTGGTGTAGTGTAGTTTTTTCTAGTGGGTATACTGTGATTTTTCCCTCCCAACCTCATATCGTTCATTTCGCCATAATATTAAATCTGCGCTGCCTGTCTAACGTTATATATATCTAACATTACATGTTATAAGGCTAATCTGTGCATGATAGTGCTGCATTTTGACATATTTCATGTCGCATCTCCCCCCCGTTGATGGTATATGACGCTATAGTCAGTCCCAATGGTCCAATAGTCAAGTGCTTCATAACACAGACGGGGTGAATTTTATGAATGAAAGTGAAAGTTCTGTCACAAAACGCCGTTACGTATCCTCACACATGTTTAAGTGGGTATATGGAAATCCTTGGCTTTTCCTAGTGGGTATACGGCGTAGTCCTGCGTATCACGTAGACTACTCCACTGGTTAGTCTCTAACCTGAAAACATCATTGCTCATTGAAATGTGAGGCCCTCCCCACCCTGTTCAATACATACACATACAGACATAGCTATGTTTTAATCCCTCAAGCAGGAGGCAGCCAGGGGGCACTCTAGAACCTGATCCAGAATGTGTGTGTGTGTGTGTGTGTGTGTGTGTGTGTGTGTGTGTGTGTGTGTGAGTGTGTGTGCGTGTGTGTGTGTGTGTGTGAGTGCATGTGTGTGTGAGTGCATGTGTGAGTGCATGTGTGTGTGTGTGTGTGTGTGTGAGTGCATGTGTGTGTGTGTGTGTGTGTGAGTGAGTGCATGTGTGAGTGCATGTGTGTGTGTGTGTGTGTGTGTGTGTGTGTGTGTGTGTGTGAGTGCATGTGTGCGAGTGTATGTGTGTGTGTGTGCGTGTGTGTGTGTGTGTGTGTGTGGCAGGTGTAAAGCCTGTCTGTCGTGCCTAAGGCCAGGACACAGAGAGCAGGTGGCAGGTGTAAGCCTGTGTGTGTGTGTGTGTGTGTGTGTGTGTGTATACGGCTGTGTGTGTATGGAATCTGTAGTGTAGTGTTCCCATACCCGCGGGTTGGCACGGACGCTGCAGTTGAGAGTGGCATTGTAGCCGGCGATGGCGTAAGTGTTGATGAGCGGCTGGGTGAACTTAGGAGGCTCTTTGTCATCGCGGTCGATGTACTCTGGGTTCTTTATATGCAGGCCTGCGGAGTCAAGGGTAGAGGAATGGGGTTGTACATGATACGGGCACTGAGCTCTATCATGAGGGAATTTCCCTTTGTGATGAAGGGGAGACAATATGTCTATGTTTATCATCAGCAGACAGAGACAGCAGCAGCAAGCATCAGTATTACATCATTAAACTATTCATAAACAGGAGGGTTTTTTTCTGGACACAAAAATAAAACCTAATCCTAGGCTAAACATTGTTCTTTAATGGAGATATTTCCTAGTGAGAATGTTATTAAGTCCAGTACTAGGCTTAGTCTGTATCCGGGAGAGATGACTCATCGTGAGCTTAGAATGATAAGGTTCTATCTCCGTTTAGGGTAGTTCAGAGATATTGAGCGTCAAAGTTTTTACATTCCATTATGTTTTGTGAGATGGAACCTTTGTATTTTATTCATTACAAACTAAAACATGTCAACATTTACCACACAGGCATTAATAAACACCTAATGGATCAGATTATGTAAAAAAACTAAATTTTGACCAAAATGGAGATAGAACCTTATAATTCTAACGTCACGTCATACAGAACATGCTCTGAGTAAATGTGACGGCAACTGGCAAAAGAAGGAACAAGTCAGCAACCGACCAAATATTCAGACTTTTATTATTCTTATTCTTATTCTTCTTATTATTATTATTTGTGTATTATTTTATTAGCAGACTTTTATTATTTAAGATATTCTGAAAATGTTAAATAAATGTCAACGTTGTTGAAGATCAATGACACTTTAATTCAGAATTGTTTTTATGTATGTCAGCGTTGTTGAAAATCAATGACACACTCGCTAGTCAAGCCAACATATTGCAATGCAATGGATTTGGTGAGTAATCCCCACTACTACCTAGTTAGTGTAGAGTAGTGGGGATTACTCACCAAATCCATTGCATTGCAATGTTTTGGCTTGACTAGCGAGTGTGTCATTGATTTTCAACAACGCTGACATACATAAAAACAATTCTGAATTAAAGTCAGAACATTTTGATTGGTTGCCGATTTGTTCCCTCTTTCACCAGCTGCTGACACAAATGTGACCATCACTACAATACTCTTTTGAACTCCAAAGGGATGGGGGATTTCAGCTCCATTCTCTCACTTAATCAGCCATGAGGTGAGTAAAAAAAAAGTGTTATATCTTTGCACTCGATCAAATTTCAGGACCCTCCTTTCATGACTTGTCCTAGATATGTGCGTTCTACCACCCAGTATCCTTACATTTTCTAAATCACATCAGGATAAGCTAGTACTGTATGAAGCTATTTTGCCGTTTAAAGAGGGGGCTCTTTTAGTAGGTTAAAAGGCATGGCTGTTCTAGTGTTAATTCACTACTGCCAAAGAATGCCGGAACACTCCCCACCTAGAATGTTTTATGGGGTTTTTACCTAGCAACAACACTTTGATTGCCTATGAAGCATCATCATTTATGCATTTTTGGTGAATAAAGTCACCCGTAGCGCTCTAGAACACTGATCATTTGGGGAGACTTTATTCACCCTTGGCACTAAATGAGTTAACCAATAAAGCCTGTCACGATCATTCGGTTGTTAAGTCATGACGTGTTTCCGGGTCCAAAGTTGGCTGAGGCGCTCTCTTCGAAATGGCTCAGTAATAATAATAATTCATTATATTTATATAGCGCTTTTCCGAGGCTCAAAGACCCTGACAATATGGGGAAAACGGGAAAGTGCTGTGTCCCTTGTTGTATGAATAGATCCGAGTTTAAAAAACGATTGAACTGTCATTCTACCGCTGTAGTACACTGGTACTCTGGTGCTTTAGTACACTGGTACTCTGGTGCTTTAGTACACTGGTACTCTGGTGCTTTAGTACACTGGTACTCTGGTGCTTTAGTACACTGGTACTCTGGTGCTTTAGTACACTGGTACTCTGGTGCTTTAGTACACTGGTACGATGGTGCGGGGAATTTCTGGTTTGGAACCGGAAATTGCTAAACGTCACGTTTGACGTCAGACTTAACAACCGAATACACACGGCCCTCCACGTCCTCCCTCCGACAGCGGAGCTCAGACAGACCTTCTTTGATGATGAGGGCGCTGTCCTTGGTCTGGGTGGCGCACTCGCTCAGACCGCACATGTTCTCAGAGTAGATCCTGAAGTAGTACTCGTTCCCCACCACCAGCTCTGTGAGGGTGATGCAGGTGCGGTGGTAGTGCTCCACGCAGGTGTACCACTCCTGTCAGAAGAGAATGGTTGTGTGACGACACATTTTAAACACATAAACTGTAACCCGAGGGAGGCTGGTGGAGGAGGCCGAAACCGGAGGACGGGGCTCATCACACGTGTCGTGTTCGATCACATTCCTCATTCCGTTCCGTGCGTTCCAATGAGCCCGTCTTACGATCTCTCCCTCCGCCAGCCTCAGCTGTTGTAACCACGTACAGTACACACAAAAAGTACACCCTTAAGTACAGTACATAGACACGCAACCACTGTAGAAAAAATAACAATCATACCATGGTCTTCTTGTCTGCTTTCTGAATGGTGTAGCCCGTTATGGGGGCGTTGCCGTTGTCGGTTGGAACGGTCCAGTCTAAAGCCACGTTCCCCCCCCAAACCTCATCAATTTTGACAAACTGTGGAGGCCCAGGCAAGTCTGAATAGAGACATCAATGAATTAACATCACGCAGGGTCTGGCTTACTACGTACAACAGCACCTACGTACAACAGGAGAAAAAGACCAAAAGAAGACTAACACCCCGGACAATTCTGACCTAACATTCCATCACAAGATCTTAATCTTTATCTGAAGTTTTTCTTCCTTCCTTTTTCTTCCTTTTCCTTTTATTCAATCTCAGAGAAAAGTAGGAACTCCGTGTAAACCTGGACCACAGCATCTTAACTATATGGGAGATCAGGATGCCAGGATGTAATAATAATAATAATAATAATAATAATAATAATAATAATGCATTTTATTTGTATTGCACTTTTCATTCAAAAGAATCTCAGAGTGCTTCAGAGAAAAAAAAACGACAACTGTAAAAACACAAGTTAAAACAAAACAACCTAAAAACATAATAAGTTAAAAAAATAGTAAAAAACAAACAAAATAAATCACAAGAATGAACACAGGTTCAGATGTCAGTGTTCCTGGACTCACCTACGATCTGGATATCCAAGATGGCCGTGTCCACGTGTTTCTCCACCTGAACGTTCATCTCGTATTTCCCAGAGTGGCTCCGCTCCGCCTTGCGGATGAAGATGATGCTGTCACACTCTGTGTTGCGGATGCTGACTTGTGTGGGGTCTATGGCGTTCCCTTCCTTCTGCCAACTTACTTTCGGCCTGGGTTTCCCCTACAGATCAGATAGCAGAGAATTCAACTAAAACCAAATCATCACGACATGGCGGAGCAATGACGAATTCAACTCATCATTACATAGTATACTGTAGGTTCTGAGGTAAAGGAGGTAGTTTGAGTGTTTGCTGTGGTTATCTTACATTGAACGGAACCACAAGATTGACAACTTCTCCCACTTTACGAATGTACGTCTGCTTCAAGTGTCTGGGGATACGGATTTTAGGTGGTTCTGGAGAGAAACAACAGGTAAAGTGAATAGAATGTCCTGTAGGAATCAATATCTGTTGTCAAACACTGTAAAACAACTTATCTCAACACGTTTCTACCAGTGCCTTAGACTGTTGCTGAGACCTTCCTAGTCACTGTAGACTAGAGACCAGGGGAGGCTGGTGGAGGTAGAAATCGGAGGACAGGCTCATTCTAATGCACGGAATGGAGTCAGGAACGGTGTCAAACCTTGTGTTAGATACCATTCCTCATCCTGTTCCCGTCCTCCGTTGTATATCTCCCCCCCTCCCCCTGGTAGAGATGTCAAAATGACAGAGAAGTGAGAGGTGGCCAGGCCTCCCCGCTGGTGAAATGAGCTTCCCACGGCTGTCAGAACTGCAGAGTCACTACCCATCTTGCGTCTGAGACTGAAGACCCATCTCTTCAGTCTACACCTTAACTGCTCCTCCTGAGACATTACCACCCCCCAGCACTACGTCTCCTGAGACACCTGCTTTTCCCCTCTACTGTGCCTCCTAAGAATTCTACTGCCCCCCCTTGTACTGTCTCTCCAGTGTCTATACATTTTTTAAATAAAAATAAAACTTTTTCATGACGACCGCCAGTGGCCCCTGGCCTGAGCTAGATCACTCTTCCTGCTAGAACTGGTGAATTGATGACTCACTTCCTTAGAAGTGTGTATCGATTGTAAGTCGCTTTGGAATAAGGCAGGTCTGCTAAATGCCCAAAATGTAAATGTAAATGCCTCACCGATGACCTCTTTGACCAGGATGGAGTGCTGGATGGTTCTGGGTGTGCTGGAGCCTGCGGCGTTCATGGCCTTTACCCTCACCAGGATCTTAGCCTCCGCGGGCAGACCAGTGATGGTGTACTTGGTCTTCTCCGTCAGGTCCACGTTAGATCTGATCCACTCATCAGCTGTGGAGACATGACACAACACATTCAGGACTCAACCAGAAGTCCATACACTTTTGCTGCTCCAAAGCTGCTCCAAAGCTCTTTACAACGGCCTCTCATTCACCCATTCACACACACATTCACACAACAATGGCGGCAAGCTGCCATGCAAGGCGCTGGCCTGCTCTCTGGGAGCAATTTTGGGGTTCAGTGTCTTGCCCAAGGACACTTCGACATGTGGCCAGCCGGGGCTTGAACCGCCGATCTGCCAACCCTTAACATTCAACAGGGCCCTGTAATTTCCAAACTTTTATTCTAGATCAGAATGAGCCAGATTCTTTTTTCTTCTTCTGTTATCCTGGATCAGATCTATATGATCTATGTCAGGTTTGGAGTAGTATTAGGGGAAATCAAGACAGTTTGATCTGAACCTGGATAGCAAAAACAAATCCGTGAATATTCTTATGCAGATTAAACATTTTGAAACACTGGGTCCAGAGGAATACAAGAGGGATATTGAACTAGTATTCTTCTCTTACTTCCTTCGATGCAGTACTCCACGAGGTACCCATCCAGGCCAGCTGCTCCGATGGTATCAGGCGGACGCCACTTCATGGTGACTGTGTTGTCTGTGACATCATCCACCACGAGCATGGTGGGCTCGCTGGTCACCGCTGAGGGACATTATATTTGAAGGGTATTCAAAAAGGATAAATAATATTAATAATAATGCATTTTTTGTATTGCACTTTTCATTCAAAAGAATCTCACTTACTACAGAGTTCAAAACAAAAACAGCCTAAAAACATAGTAAGTTCAAAACAAAAACAGCCTAAAAACATAATAAGTAAAAAAAACACACACAATAAATCACAAGAATGAACACAGGTTTAACAGCCAAAGGCCTTTTTGAATAAAAACGTTTTTTAGGCCCTGTCTTAAAAGAGTCCAGGCTCTGTACTGCCCTTAGCTAGGAAGGCTAGGTTCCACATACCAACGATGAATATTACACAAACATGACCTGAGCTCTATGAAAATGGATCTCCAATTGCTAAGTACAATGTAAAGCCATTATAGGAAACACCACCACACAACATATGAGAGGGGCAACCCCATTGGTTGTCTGGTATGCCATCATTCATTATGGGGGTTGGCTCTTAACGTCTATTCTTACATCCTGAATCATATTTAACTCCTATTGAAGCCTGCGGGAGGCTCATCTCCTAAACCTCTAAGCCCCAGATGATTTGGCAGCCATTATAAAGACATATTTCATATCCTCCAAAGCTCCAGCGTATCCATCGGAGGTCACAGTCGGAATGAATTTGAATAATGTAGTCAGTATCAAGAGAGACAGCTGCATGGGAGTACCAACCAACGGTGCATCACAGACGCAACAGTATCATCATGTAACCCCCCTCTTTAACACTAGAACAGCCGTGCCCTTTCTACTACTAAAAGAGCCGCCCCTCTTTACAATGCTAAGCTGCTATTTACACACAACGACCACTAGTTGGCCGCTTGTAAATTAGCCTGCTTCCCTACACAGAAAAACTGCAAAATAGCTTTTTATTAGCTTATCCTGATGTGATTTTGAAAATGTAAAGGATACTGGGTGGTAGAACGCACATATCTAGGAAAGGTAATGAAAGGAGGGTCCTGAAATTTGACCCCTCATGGCTGTTCTAGTGTTAATTAGTCCTCCCATTATGAATACAGTATATAGGCACTGGATAAACTGTATATTGTTTTACATAAAGGGACGCTAATGCTTTCAGGACGTATCCAATAGGGTGACACCTACGGTATGAGCCAAGCGGGCCGTTCGTCATGACAACAAAACAAGGGGTACAACTCACCCAGGGGTACAACTCACCCAGGGGTACAACTCACCCAGGGGTACAACTCACCCAGGGGTACAACTCACCCAGGGGCACGAAGGCTTTGGACGGCTCGCTGGGCTTGGACACGCCGATGGCGTTGACAGCAAAGACCCGCACCTCGTACGGCACGCCCTCGATCATCTTCTTAGGCTCGAACGTGGTCTCTTTGTTCAGGTCAAAGTTCAGCCTCATCCACCTGGAGCTCTGCTTCTTCTTCCTCTCGATGAAGTACCCTTCAGGACATAATGGTGAGATTAGAATGATAAGGTTCTATCTCCGTTTAGGGTAGTTCAGAGATATTGAGCGTCAAAGTTTTTACATTCCATTATGTTCTGTGAGATGGAACCTTTGTATTTTATTAATTGAAAATTGAAAAAAATGTCAACATTTAAAAAATAACACCACACAGGCATTAATAAACTCCTAATGGATCAGATTATGTAAAAAAACTAAATGTTTACAAAAATGGAGAGAGAACCTTATAATTCTAACGTCACGATATACAGTTGTTTATACACATATACACATATCATATATATATATATAGAATCATATATAATACATAGACGCAACATACCTAATATTGGTGAGCCTCCATCGTAGATTGGGGGGTCCCATGTCATAGAGCACCAGTCCCCCCCCACCTCTGGGACTAGGGGGGCCTCCGGGGGGTCTGGGATATCTATAGAGAAGACAAGTCTCCTTTATTTATATATATTGATGCGGGACTTGAGGGGCTCAAACACTCACTGATCTGTTAATTGCACTATGTGGTTGAGTCACTCTCTCTATCATAGAATCTGAATTCGTTTTATTCTGTTTACGTTCCCTGTGTACAGAATAAAGGTGTCTGTGTAGCCCAAACCATCATTTAATTTCTGTATTTGAGAGTGCTTGACGTATTATTATTATTTAGTGACGTTCTCTGTGTCCTGTTGTAGTTTTAGGACTGAGTCTGCGTGTGCAACGCGTCAACCCACCCCATCTTACTTCGTCGCTACCGCATCTGCTTCACCTCCACATGGTGCCGTGAGTACTGGGGAGTTACCGTATCATTGATACCAAGGACTTATTTTTCTTTCATTTGTGCACCAACAAAACCCAAGCGCCTGGTAGACCTCAAACTGTGAATCGAGAACTCTGGACTTTCTTTATGATTTGTCATTGATTGTAGTAAGGTTTGTGTTCGTTTCAACTTGATTGTTTTTGTTTTGCATACACACACACACACACACACACACACACACGCACACACACGCACACACACACACACACACACACACACACACACACACACACACACACACACATACCAGCTGACATACCAACACATAGGCCTACACATAGTATAGCACACAGACATACAAACCCTAGCACAGTGTAGCACACAGCATAATATCTCAAATAAAATAAACATATTTTTGCTATTCCTTCTAAATTGCTGTTGTTTGTATTTTGTTTGTATATGGGTTTATATGCTTACTTGGTTTATGGGGACACACAATTACAATTACATACACTTATCTGTTATCTTATTTGTTTGTAAAAAAAGAAGAGAGTTAGTCAGTTCACCATCAACAGCTAAGACTCAGAATCCTGTTATATCTTAATTTATTGAAATAGTACCTCAGGAGAGGGTTACATATCATTTTATACTGAGAAATTGAAGTCTCTCTACAGTTTGGCAAATCTAGCACTCAAGGAAGGCCCATTTCCTTTCTGTAAGTAATGGGCCAACATCTGTGGCGCAGTGAATAATTCTGACTATGGACAGGGCCCATAACTTGTCCAATCACAGATTTGTATAATATGATTGGTTCCCAAGAAGACCTCATGACCAAGGACAGTTCGATAAATGAGTCCCGCCCAAGGTTGGGGGCTTTTTGCTATTTTCTCTCTGCGCTCATGTGACTTTGCTTACTAAAAGGCCTCTTTGGAGACAATTGATTTAAGCTCTTTGTGCTTTATAAGTATTAAGAATCAATTAAATCCACGACAGTCCCTTACCAACGACCTTGACTTTGACGCTGCCTGTGTCCTCCCCTGCCTCGTTCTGCAGGACTATCTTATAGTTCCCTGTGTCCTCCCTTTCTGTGACGTCGATAGTGAGGCTGGTGTGGTCAGAGAACGTCTCCGCGCGAACGCGGTGGCCTGAGTCGAGGATTACCTGCGTTGGAGAGGCACAGAGACTTAGCACTTAATCAGCCATGAGGGGTCATTTGACCCTGTGAGTAAAAAAAAGGGTTATATTTTTGCACTCAATCAAATTTCAGGACCTTCCTTTCATGACTTTTCCTAGATATGTGCGTTCTACCACCCAGTATCCTTACATTTTCAAAATCACATCAGGATAAGCTAATATAAAGATATTTAGCAGTTTTTTCTGTGTAGGAAGCAGGATAATTTACAAGCGGCCAACTAGTGGTCGTTGTGTAAATAGCAGGTTAGCATTTTAAAGAGGGGCTCTTTTAGTAGGTAAAAAGGCACGGCTGTTCTAGTGTTAACATGCTTACAAGTTACAGTACAATAGCACTCCTTCATCCAGTTACTACCTAGGCTTGCTCATCTCCACTCACCCTCTCTCCCTTCATCCAGATCACCCTTGGGGCAGGTTCTCCACTTATGGGGACCTCCAAGCGAAGTTTGTTTCCTGCCACAATAGTCACTGTGTTGTCAGGGAAGTTCAAACTGTCCAGGTGCACCTTGGGAGGATCTGCAGCCATGAGAGGGAGTAAAGCCTCATTATGAATGATCGTTTTGTCATATGTAAAGATATGTATTTTGAAAGGAAGGTTTCTTAAATAAATAAAAAACGAAACAAAAAACAGTACCAATGATATGGATTTTGGCTTGGAGACTCTGAGAGTACCCCTCTGGGACAAAGGTATAATCCCCTGCGTCGTGGATGGTGCTGCTCTCAATTTCTAGTCTGTGGTTCCTGTCGAAACAGAACGCGAAGAGCTGAAAACAAGTTTTATCCAGATCAAGAGACAAGTCATATGGAACAACGCAGGGGAGAGAGAGGACATGACATGAGGCTGATGAGGCTGATGAGGTGACTGAGGCAGGTAGATATGTGAGGCTCGGGGGAGGCTGGTGGAAGAGGACATGGCTCATGGTAATGCACAGAAGGGAAGGGGGAATAGGGGTAGTGGTGGCCTAGTGGATAGTGAGTTGGACTGGTCATGAGGTCATGAGGTCATGATTCAGGTACTTACGGTAGTTAAGGTACTTGAGTAATGTACTTAGCCTTAAGTTAGCCCTAAGAGACTGTCCCTGTAATCTCTAATTGTAAGTCGCTTTGGGGGAAAAAAAAGTAAGTCAAGAAATGTAATGTAAATGGTGTAAATGTTAGATTGAATGGTATCAAACATGTGTTTGCAGTACAGGCATGGAATGGAAACGTGTGTTTGATACCATTCCTCCGATTTCTACCTCCACCAGCCTCCACGGATGAGGGTATATACGTATATATACACATTTTACATTTACATTTTTGGCATTTAGCAGACGCCTTATTACAAAGCGACTTACAATCAATACATTTGAATACTAAGCAAGTGAATCATCAATCCACCAGTCGTAGCAGGAAGAGTAATCCAGCTCAGGCCCGGGGGCCATTGATAGAAGGAAAAACCTTCTCCTATCACCTTCTTCTAAACCTAGTTTTTTTTTTTTTTTTTAATATTTAGAAAATGAGAAACAGAGAAACAGTACAAGGGGGGCAATAGAAGTTTTTAGGGATACAGTAGAGGGGAAAAGCGGGTGTCTCCAGGAGACGCAGTGCTGGGGGGCAGTAGATGTCTCAGGACGAGCAGTTAAGGTGTAACCCGAAGAGACACTCCACACAGAGAGGACGTACTTGGCTCTGTGCAGGATGTTCATGCGGTCGTTGGCCTGGATCAGCTGACCGTTCCGGTACCAGCGGCCGGGGACGTTCCCGGGGTAGATCTCGCAGTGCAGCTTGAGAGGCTGGCCCAAAAGCACCGTCACATCCTGAAGGTCCTGCAGAACCTTCAGTGGCTTCACTAGGAGAGGCAGGAGAGGACAGGGAGAGGAGAGAGGTTGAGAAGACGTCGAGTGGCATCGTCAATACCATTGATTCTAACAGTAAATCGTATTTAGTGACGTTCTTGCTGTTGTAGTTGTATATCATTTTATACTGAGAAATTGAAGTCTCTCTACAGTTTGGCGAATCTAGCACTCAAGGAAAGCCCATTTCCTTCCTGTAAGGGATGGGCCAAGATCTGTGGCGCAGTGAATAATTCTGACTATGGACAGGGCCCATAACTTGTCCAATCACAGATTTGTATAATATGATTGGTTCTAATATAATATCATTGATTCTAACAGTAAATCAAGAGGAGAATGAGGGAGTAAGTTATGGGGAGTGACGGTACATACAGTCGACCACTACTTTGGCCTCGGAGGTGCCTCCGGAGGCCATGAGGGAGTAGGTTCCTGTGTCCTCCTTCGAGGCGTCGTCGATGATCAGCCAGTGTTTGAGGCCCTCGCTCTTGACTCGGTACCGCGAGCGCACGCCAGTCGGGACCTCCACGCCGTTCTTCATCCTGAAGGGGAGAGATAAAGAGGCAAGAGCATCAGACACACGTACGCGCACACACACACACACACATACACACACACACACACACACACACACACACAGAGACACTCACACACACACAGAGAGAGAGACACACACACACACACACACACACACACACACACACAGAGAGACACACACACACACATACACACACACACACACACACACACACACAGAGAGACACTCACACACACAGAGAGAGAGAGAGACACACACACACACACACACAGAGACACTCACACACACACACACACAGAGAGAGAGACACACACACACACACACACACACAGACACTCACACACACACACACACACACACACACACACAGAGAGAGACACACACACACACACACACACACACACAGAGACACTCACACACACACACACACACACACACACAGAGAGAGACACACACACACACACACACACACACACACACAGAGACACTCACACACACACAGAGAGAGAGAGACACACACACACACACACACACACACACACACACACACACAGAGACACACACACACACACACACACATACACACACACACACACACACACACACACACACAGAGACACTCACACACACAGAGAGAGAGAGACACACACACACACACACACACACACACACACACACAGAGACACTCACACACACACACACACACACACACAGAGAGACACACACACACACACACACACACAGACACTCACACACACACACACACACACACACACACACAGAGAGAGAGACACACACACACACACACACACACACACACAGAGACACTCACACACACACACAGAGAGAGAGAGACACACACACACACACACACACACACACATGCACACACAATATCTCTGTCCCTCTCAGAACATTCTTAAAGTCCTACCATTTAACTTGAGCTCCCTCCTCTGTCACCTCGCACTCCAACTCAATCCTCTCGTTCACCGTGGTCTTGACGGGCTCGATCTCTTTGGTTATCTTCACCGGTAACTCTGCAATGATCAAAAAAGGCCAGTTGATGAAAATGTTGATCCTATCAAAGTGGGACAGGGCATCAGTAAAGAGAGACACTCTATTCATTCTCCGAGAGGCATAAACATCAAGGGTGGTACCTTTTACAAACAGCTCTGTGGTGCACTTCTCGTCTCCCGCGGATACGGAATAGGCGGCGTCGTCGTTCAGACCGCAGTTGTTGATGATCATGATCCTCTGTGTGCCCTTGTGCTCAAAGATATACCTATGCAGCAAGTCCATCAATCAAATCACTGGATATTAACATACCGTTAGTGGATAGTCACTGAGTGTGGATGTATTTCCTACAGTGTGTGTCTAGCTATGTGTCAATAGTATTGGAGATGCCCTTGAGGTCGTGAATGCCGGCAAACGCCAACGAAGAGACGATATTGAAGATGAATCACAGCTTGGAGGCCAATATTGCTTTTATCCAACGGTTACACAACAAATCTGAGAATTGTTACATGAAAACAATGCTTTTAGTATTTATTTTATGACAGATTGTGGTGGTTTCTGCTCTACGTCGATAAATATAGTTCCCAAAACAACAAACGTTGTCAAGGGAACATGCTACACAAATCTACAGTATTGAGGCGTAGAAATATCATCATAATAGTGACATTATAAAATCACACGCCTCTTGGCCAATCACAATGCTAGTTTTTCCCCTGTTGTATAAGAGACTAATAGTATAAGACTGGTGAAATACATGGAGCTCTCCTCAGTATAATACAGTGCTAATTATGCTTGCTGACTTCTCTCTTCACAAAGCACAACATTATCTTTTCTAATCACCTTACGTGCTTTGAGTTGCATTCATGTATGAAAGGCGCTATATAAATAACGTTTTACTTACTTACTTGCTTACTTACTTACTGTACATCATAACAATACAACCAAATCAAACCCATCCCCATTCACAAACCATTCCCAGCATGCAACAGTTTGGGTGTCCAGAGGCACACCCAGAGGAAAGACTAGACAGAGGGGGGGGGGGGGGGTCACGCCAGAGGTCTGTGGTGCAGGAAGGAAGTAGAGGTGACTTACTTCCTTTGACTTAAGGTCAGCGGCGGAGTCGGAATGGGCCGGAACACAGTGTGGAGGAAGTAAGGAATGTAGCAGACAGAGAGAGAGAGCAGCATGGCATGACAGACAGACAGATACACATAGGACAGAAGGACAGAGAGACATCATGCTTGGAGGTGATTGCAACAGTGCAAAACGTGTTAAAACAATAAAAGAAGAGAGAGAAAGTGGAGCCTTTGGAACAGGGAATCCTGGGTAATACAGTACGCCACCGGAGACCAGGGACCAGGAAACTGCAATAACCTCCCAGATGGCTTTAACTTCGCTTGGCTCTGAACAAACCCTAACCATAACAACCTACCTAACCCTAACCCTAACACAAAGCCTGACAATTAACACCCTACCCTGCTCCACTGACTTCGTTACACAAAAGGACTGATGCGTCACTTCGATTTCGATGACAACCATGTCGATCTTATGTCCTCAATTAATATGTTAAACAGAAATTACAGTTCCAACGGTAATACGAAGAGTAATATATATATACTGTATACTGTATATATAATCTGATTTCTGCAGAGAGCTATTGTAAGAAAGGAGAGACATCTTTTAGGTTTTTGGGTTAATCCCAGCTTGGCCCATATTGCCGTTATTGATTGATTATTGATTGATAATTTGTTCAACTTTACTTATCCTGGTGGATCTTCAGTAATCAAAGCAATGTTGAGAACTGTTACTAATCAGATCATCTCTGACGTACTCATACAACACATTGTATCACTGTATGATATTAGCCATCAATGGCACACTAATATTGGTGTGATAAACGCTATTGAAATGTTACCAATATCTGTTTTTACCACAATGCTACAAAGCCAGGCTTGGTTAAAGACCTGTGAAGGAGGTACCGCCATTTTCCTGTACAGAGAAGGACCTGCAGTTAATACCAGAGGGCCATTATTGACAGCAACACACTGCATTTCCACCCAAACCCAGCTCAGGGTCATGTACTGCCCTGCCAAACACATAATGTTCCTGATATGCTGCTTGAGATGGTGTGGCAATGCATCAAAGACACGACATGAGTGACTGAGTGAACATTATTTGTTCCCTTCTGGGCATCAGCTGGCATTGGTTCACAGTGCAGTTGTCTGGCTCGGCCTGGTGTGTGGTTGTGACTGGGGACAATGGCTCTGTGTGGAGAGGGTCAGACGTAGGGTCAGAGACTGAGGGTCAGACGTAGGGTTAGAGACCGCCCTGGCTTCTAAGGGCTGAGGAAGCAGAGGAAACACCTCTAGCATCACAGGGAGAAACACAGTATGACTATTTAGGCATTTTGTGTTGTGTGTGTGTGTGTGTGTGTGTGGGGGGGGGGGGGGGGCGGTGGGTGTGGGTGTGGGTGTGTGTGGGTGGGTGTGTGTGTGTGGGGGGGGGGGTGTGGGTGTGTGTGTGTGGGTGGGTGTGTGGCTTTAAACTTTGCCAGACCGTCAGACAAACTTACATGTGAGTCAATGCATTTCAGCCCTGAGACGTGACATATACGTACATATACAACCACAAAGTACAACCACAAATACTTGCAAAAGACCAGCACAGAGGACCAAACCACGAATGAAACACATTGTTTGAGAAACTCCCAAAAATGCGTTTCATTTGTGAGAACATTCACATGTACGCTAAAATCAACGCATGAAGAAAAGAACGGGACATACTTTGGAGTTGGACGGATCTCTTGACCATTCTTGTACCATTTCAGCTCTACTGTGGGGTCTGCGAGGTCCACCACAAGGCGAATCTTCCCTCCTTTGTCTACCTGGTATCCTGGATCCAATTTCTTGGCAAAAGCTTCAAAAAAGAAACAATATCAGCTTTACAAAGATTCATACTATAGGAAAACATACTCAAATCTATGAAAAAACTATAAATTGTACCTACATATTGATTGGATTTATTCAAGAAAAATATCCCATGCATAAACAACCATTTGACCTTTCGACATTCACTGATCAGACGATTAGCAACGATTAACAACCCATAGTGCATCTGTGATCCTAAACATGAGTTGACTAAGCATTTCATCTGGCAGATCTAATAAGACACAAGTCGACACCTTCGCTCTTCTTCTCCTCTTTCTTGGTCTTCTTCAGCCTCTTGAGGAGCCCCCTCAGGTCCGTGATGCCGTAAGTGAAGGCGATCTTCTCGTACTCGTCGGGCCGAGCCAGCTTCAGGATCTCCCACACGTCCACCTCCGGAGCCTCCTCCGCCTTGGGCTCCCTGGAGCCGGACACGAGAGGACGGCGTGAGGTCAGGGGTCATAAGCTGCCATTTTGCGACGTGTCCTGAGGAACTGCTCAGTGCTTCACTAAAGGTGCGGGGGAAACAGGAAGGGGCCACTGACTGTGCTGGAGTGAGACTGTCGCTGTGGTGCGTCTAACTACAGCTGAGGGCTATCACACTATCACACTAAAAGAGTTCTCTTAGATCCCTTCCATCTGCTCTGCTGTGTTGCTATTTTGTTGTTGTCTCTCTCTCTCTATTACATGACTCTATACATATAGTACACACTTTCTATCTCTCTTTCTAGTTCCTCAGGACATGTCACACAAAGGGATGGGCGTGACCTGCGATCTGTCTGTCCTATGACATCAGCCCTGGATGATGCGTTACAGGGGAGAGGACGGCAGCACCGATAACACAGCAGGGGTGTCCTAAGGGGAAAGTATAGTCCTACAAGGGAAGTGTAGTCCTAAGGGGAAAGTATAGTCCTACAAGGGAAGTGTAGTCCTAAAGGGAAGTGTAGTCCTAAAGGGAAGTGTAGTCCTAAAGGGAAGTGTAGTCCTAAAGGGAAGTGTAGTCCTAAAGGGAAGTGTAGTCCTACAAGGGTAGTGTAGTCCTACAAGGGAAGTGTAGTCCTAAAGGGAAGTGTAGTCCTAAAGGGAAGTGTAGTCCTAAAGGGAAGTGTAGTCCTACAAGGGTAGTGTAGTCCTACAAGGGAAGTGTAGTCCTACAAGGGAAGTGTAGTCCTAAAGGGAAGTGTAGTCCTAAAGGGAAGTGTAGTCCTAAAGGGAAGTGTAGTCCTAAAGGGAAGTGTAGTCCTAAAGGGAAGTGTAGTCCTAAAGGGAAGTGTAGTCCTAAAGGGAAGTGTAGTCCTAAAGGGAAGTGTAGTCCTAAAGGGAAGTGTAGTCCTACAAGGGTAGTGTAGTCCTACAAGGGAAGTGTAGTCCTAAAGGGAAGTGTAGTCCTAAAGGGAAGTGTAGTCCTAAAGGGAAGTGTAGTCCTAAAGGGAAGTGTAGTCCTAAAGGGAAGTGTAGTCCTAAAGGGAAGTGTAGTCCTAAAGGGAAGTGTAGTCCTAAAGGGAAGTGTAGTCCTAAAGGGAAGTGTAGTCCTAAAGGGAAGTGTAGTCCTAAAGGGAAGTGTAGTCCTAAAGGTGAAGTGTAGTCCTAAAGGGAAGTGTAGTCCTAAAGGGAAGTGTAGTCCTAAAGGGAAGTGTAGTCCTACAAGGGAAGTGTAGTCCTAAAGGTGAAGTGTAGTCCTAAAGGGAAGTGTAGTCCTACAAGCGAAGTGTAGTCCTAAAGGGAAGTGTAGTCCTAAAGGGGAAGTGTAGTCCTAAAGGGAAGTGTAGTCCTAAAGGGAAGTGTAGTTTATAAGTTACTAGGAGGGTTTACCGCTGACACATGTGATTTGACACCATCAGTAGAGGGTTCAGACTACAACAGAGGAGCTGAACACATCTTAGTGCAGGGTTCTGACTAGGGTCGGGTTCATTTAGTTTGGTCGTTGTTACTTGACTTTTGCGGGTGGGATTTTGCAGATGAAAACAAAATGAAAGTCATGATTTTATCAGTGCCGTAGTAATGAATAGCAAAGAAATGGCATTTCATTATTTCCTCGCAGGCGAAACATATTTAGCTTTAGCATTTAGATTTGGAGAAGTAACTGGCTAGCGATGTTGAACTCATAGCAGCGTTGAGGGAGACAGTGTGAGCGACGACCTAAAGCAAAGAGCTGCTGCCAAGGACGTTCCAGTCAGTCTGTCTCTCCTACAGTGTGTACTTGCCCATCCCTTTGTTTGTGTCTAAGTGTGTTCAGTCATCACTTCAGAGAGGCTCTGACAGAGTTAGAGATGAGGGTGTCCGTAGGGGATGTTATGTCTGTGAGATCCAGGTTAATAAGCATGTTGTCCTGGTAGTGAGTAGGTCCATTAATACTGGCTATATAAAGATCATTCAACCAGCCTTTTTCTTTCAAGGACATTTGACCAAATGTCTGAAAGCTTTTGGCAAACAGCATGAAATTATTATTTCATTCTTTCTACATATTTCTTGTATGTTTATTTTCAGGCAATTATCAAATGCTGAAATAAACATTGTAGTATGCGCCTTATATTTCTAGATTGAAATAAAATGACAAATGTAGCGGTAACACTATTTCCCAGCTATACATTCATAAATGGTCCACTAGCAGATCATTAATGATCCGAAATTGAGCCCCTTTGCATCATAAACGAATTTTTTAACTTACTTTCTTGAAGAGAGCTCGTCCAACCTGAAGAGGGATTTTATGGTGCAAAGGCCATTTCTATCATTGCTGATTGTTACCAGAGCATTTAAGGATGCCGCCTTTCAAATCAAGTGTTACCGGGCTACGGTAGGCCAACACTCTTGCTTGTCCAGTTCCTAGAACTACATTCACATGCTGGGGGAGGCTAAAGGATTACTTACCCGCAGTAAGGCCTATTTGTTTAATTACATATTACAGCTTTCTCTACTAACCTGTTCATTCTGAATGTGTAGGGAAGAAGAACAGACAAGCGTATGTGTAATTGTACCTCAGTGAGCAGTGCCACTGCCTTTATCTACTGTACCTATGGCTGTACATCAAAAACAGACTGTTTCTCTACCAAGAAAAAATGTTCAAAAAGAAAAAGAAAGTTCAAAACTCAAAAATGCTGTTTTAGTTTAGAGTGGGAATTACATTTACATTACATTTTACATTTTTGGCATTTAGCAGACGCCTTATTCCAAAGCGACTTACAATCAATACATTTGAATACATTGAATACTTGAATACTAAGCAAGTGAATCATCAGTCCACCAGTCGTAGCAGGAAGAGTAATCCAGCTCAGGCCCGGGGCCATTGATAGAAGGAAAAACCTTCTTCTATCACCTTCTTTTTCTTCAATTCTTTTTTTTACTTTGCATTTGATTTACTGTAGCATCTGATGTCTATTTTTGTAACGAGTGTTTATTAATAAATGATGTACTTATTACATGCAACGCAGGGGAGGTGGTGGAAGTAGAAATCAGAGGACGGGCTCATTGTAATGATATCAAACACTGTTCCTTAATCCATTCCATGAATTACAATGAACCTGTCCTCTGGTTTCTACCTCCACCTGCCTCCACTGATGCAACTTAACCTATGCACTCACTAATATTAAGATACGATTGCTTCTAAATATAACATCTCAAGATACTGTAATGCACACAAATCATCATGTGATCAAATCTAATTTGAGTGTAAAAGGATTTACAAAGAGAAAAACGATTCAATGACGGTTGCTGGGGCAACACATTTAATTCCCCCCCCCCCAAAAAAAAAAAACGAGAAAAGAAGCAGACTCCTAAATGAGTGCGACAAAAAAAAGAACAAAAAAAGACAAAAAGACTCGGGAGCGGACCGTTGTTCTCACCTATGTTTAAGGAGACCACTAAAGTCAAGCTCTCCTGCATCGTCTTGTCCTTCACTGCTGTTGTTAACAAGAAGAGATTAATAGAGATTTAATCAGAAACAGTAAACAGGCACTAGACAAAAACAATGCTAAAAGGACAACGCAAAACATAAACGCTGACTTCAATCGCTGCATTTGGTTCCAAGCTAATGCACGATTGGAGGCTTACACAAAAAACCTCTTCGCTTCAGTTTTTCCAATAAAAGGCTTTGAGCAAACAGGTTTGTGTAAGGACTATCAAGAGCAATCCCAGCTAACATATGACAACATTTTCACAATGTTTCTGCTATTGTTCACAACCAGGTCTGAGCACTGAGCAGCTTCATTGAGATAATGCTATGGGGGCTGGGATGTTTTGCGTTGCTTTCTGACACATTGTTTGGGAGGTTTCCAAATGCAAGCGTTGGCCTTTGAACAGTTCAACACATTGAGTTGGTTGATTGGTTGGTTGGTTGGTTTGTAATTACCCTTGATAAAGGTTAATTAATCAGAATTTCATGGGAATTACTTGTCAAACCATCCTCTCACACTTGGTTTTGTCATATTCGTATCTGACAAGTGTCATGGTTTTCATATTGAACCAGAGTTTAAAACCAGGGTTAAACCAGGGTCGGGTTTTATGAGTATCACTGGGATATAACAGAATGTCATCATAATGAGCAAATCCTTTCACTTTTTTGTTTTTACAATTTACTGTTTAACTGTCATATTTGTCGCTCCTGACAAGACGAGGTTAAACATCGTTCCTTAATAACATGAATATGGTGCCGCTCTCTTTACCTTCTTTTGAAAGATGATCGAATATCAACATTCTGTGCAACCTGCTCGTTTTCTGAAAAACAGTAAACGGGGGCATCACTCCATTACCTCCTGTGCTTTATTTTGGAGTTATCTGCAGACATGAAACTCTATTAACTTGAGACTAATGTCTCACACAACAACGAACCTTTGACTTCCAGTTCAAAACTGCAGCTGTCGAACTTGTCCTTGTAGGTGACTTCACACCTGTAGCTTCCCGCATAGTTATCTTTCGCCTTGATGATGTGCATCTCAAACGTGTGGATCTGTGGGGTGATACAGAGGAATGGGCAGGGCGGCAAAACGACCTAGTTGAGGACGGGGGCGGGGGGGGGGAAGGAAAAGGATCAACTACTGTACACAGAGCTAGAGGTTTGGTACCTTGGTGAATCGGTCGAAAGTCTCTTTCAGCTGGAGGTGTTTGCCGGTCTTGCTGGCCAGATCCATCCATTTCCCTTTGATCCACTTGACCGTGGGTTTACGTAGCAGATCTTTGCACTCCACTTTGGCAACAAAGCTGATGTCCTCACCTTGTACACATGTGACAGACAGCATGAGCACAGGGTAGATATGACCCTAGATAGATGTCCTATGCACATGAGAGAACACTCCTTCGTGAGCTTAGAATGATAAGGTTCTATCTCCGTTTAGGGTAGTTCAGAGATATTGAGCGTCAAAGTTTTTACATTCCATTATGTTTTGTGAGATGGAACCTTTGTATTTTATGAATTACTAACTAAAAAATGTCAACATTTTAAAAATAACACCACACAGGCATTAATAAACACCTAATGGATCAGATTATGTAAAAAACTCAATCTTGACAAAAATGGAGATAGAACCTTATAATTCTAACGTCACGCCTTGTGAACAGTGTAAATACATTGGTTGAGTGGGACTGGGGAGGCTGGTGGAGGTGGAAATGGGAGGACAGGCTCATTGTAATGCACGGGACGGAATGAGGGATGCGTTACAATGAGCCTGGTGAGTGGATGATAATTGTGAAATCTGGGTTTGTTCCTGTTAGAGGAAGAGGGGTCTCCAACCTTTATTCATCTGAGAGCTACTTTGGAAAAAATGTAAGTGGCCGAGAGCTACTCGTATCTTATATCACTTACGTTACACTTCGTTCACATAACGTATTATCAAAACACTCTGAAATTCTTCATTAGCGTGCTCTGTTTCAAATGTCAAGGTGTAAGCTCACTATAGTAGTAGCAGTATATTCTGTATCAGTGTTTCCCCAAGGTTTGCTGCCTTTGGGGGGGGGGGGGCATGGACTGTGGCATGGAGCCCCCTCGCATTGGTCTTATCAGGGGGGGGGATTCATGTCTAATGTATACTACACATCTAATTAAGTGTGACAGTGGCCCTCCCATAGTGGTCACTCACTCCACCTCTCTCCAGCTGTTGGAGCAGAAAGGAGCAGAACTCACCCACAGTGATGGAGCCTCCCTGGGGCTTCTCTATGAGCAGGGTGGACAGGGGCGGGAGGTCTATAGGCTTGTCAAGGTCCTCCGGAGCTTCTCCCAGAGACCACACTGGCCAATCAGGAGACAGATACACACAAACCATCACACAGAGACCCTCACGATTCATTCAAACACAAGGAGACTATAACGCAAACCTCAGATATACTCATGGACGGAGATCCAGGCAACCAGACAGCCCCATCTCTCTGAATTCTTCTGAAAGCGATAGAAAATAACTTCCCAGAGTAGACAGACAGACAGACAGACCGACCGACAGAAAGACAGCAAATAACCTCCAACTCCTATAGTATACAAGTACGACTGAAAGCTGAAATTAATTTTGGCAACATGGAGAGCAAAACATGAATCACAAAGCAAATAGCTCTAATGGAACAAGGAAAGCTTTACCATTTACTAAAAATATGTCAAGGTGGAAAATGTTTACTTTTGATGTGAAAAGTGCACAGGTGCATTCATGATGCATTCTTGATGTTCCAGGCTTCTTTGTGACGTCAGAGAGGCTAAGAAGAAGACGCGTGTCCGCAGTCGCTATGCTCCCCATCCAGATGTGATGACGTCACTACAGTAAGTACCTTCAGCTGTTTTTAGGATCCTTTTAATCCAATTAATCCCTGATCGCTATTGACAGTTTACCCAACACTGTTAGAGGGGTCACGTAATTAGCTTCCTACTTATGTGGATCTGCTGTAATTGTATTCATTTTCCCATGGGGTATGAAAAAGCTGAGAATTTCCTGAAGCCCCATAGCCTTCCTACAAGCACTGGAGAGGGACAGCGGGCCTTTGGACTATGAGGTTTCAAAGAATTGAGTCTTTTTCATGAAGCGCAACATAGCCTCTGGCCGAATGAACCTGAACTGGTCAATTCTGCTATGCCAGGTTCCATATAGGAGCAGCTATGTTGGGGAAATGATCACAGCTAACATGAAACAGTAGATCATGTTTTGGGGTTGGCTTGAGAGATTCTCCAGAGAGAATTCTCCTATACAGTAAAACTCTGCTATTATTATTATTAACTCTGCTGTATTCAGTTGACTTCTCATGTCATCATTATCAGGGCTACCGTGATTACCATGGTTACGCAGCATTACCTGAGTCTTTCCTCCCCATGGCTGACACAGGGCAGCTATCATCTAAACAAAGGCAGAGACAAATTTACAGTATATTATAAGGAATAGTACTGTAACGTCCACAGAAGCAAGCACACACACACACACACACAAGACCAGCAGGCACAGACATCTAACAACATGCTACGCGCCCACAGGGAATCTGACATGACGCAGCTGTCAATCAAAAGCTATTGTTTCACTTGGGAGTAAAATCGGGGTTTGATTTTTTGGTATTTCTTGAAATATAGTTCTAAGATTTAGAATCCCAAATGTATTCATATAAATGTACATTCATTTGTTAAAAAGATAAAGACAGATTGCTCTTAATCGTAATTCTTTTTAAATCTAGACACATCTTGTAATTATGATATATTATTAGTGTTAATGTTGCATATTTCACCATGAACTCTCTCATCTCCTCTTAAGCTGTAAACATTTTTTTACTTAATTCAAAACACACAGAAAACCTCTACAGATAAACATGTCTGCCAACATGTTTCCTACTTCCAGGCAGCGGAACATTCTGGTCTAAACTACCAGTTTGGTCCGAGCCGTAGTGCTACAGGAGGATGGGTAACAGAGGTCTTACTAGGAAGGTCAATAGAGAGTTTCTTGAGTGAACTGGCATCCTCTGTGAAAGAAAGCAGAGTATTGTGATATTAATTATACTGTTAAAAAAAAGTGTTAAAAGTGAATCCGTTTTTGACTTTATTTACGAATATGACTAATATTGACCCTCTGTAATCAAAACATTAAATTACATTAAAACTCTAATAACTCTCATGGACAAATGCCAATGAAGTGAAGAAGGATTAAGACCATTCAAGGCAACATAACTAAGGCATAAGACAGTACAAAAAAAGCAAAATGATGTTCATATTATATACAAATACATGATGGGCATACATAGCATGTACAGTATTCACGTATGCGCTATGCGTATATGTACATGTCAGATGTCACCTTCACATCGATACCTTTATTTTGAGTTTATAATAAATAAAGGCTTGTGCTTGTAGGAATTATGCTTAGACATTTTTTGACACTGCGCACAGAAAAGGCACACAGAAAATGCATGTATGTATGTGATGTGAAATGCACAGACATACATTGCAACACTTAAAGAGTTTACCCAAATATACTCTATATAGTTACCACGACTGCCTGTAAAATAGCAATGTTTAAACAATGTATATACAGTAGTCATTATGTCAGATTTGGATGAATGACATGACTGTATGCGCATACTCCAAAAAAGATTGAGCTACATTTCTTGCTGCCGGTAAAGTTCTAAATATATATACGTGGCATGTTTGACACCCATTCAGAATCTAATGTTCTGTATCGTTAGGTATTTTCGTCGAGATCTCCAGGCGTACTCTTTCTTGCTCTTCAGAAAACTTCCAAAACACACACAGTACGGGGGACTTGGTGTTGACAGGAACAGAGTCCTATAAAGGAGTCTCCTTGGTAACTGTCTTGACAAGGCGGATGAGGGAAATAATGAGGATGGTTTGTCATGGTCACAAACCTGCTGATGATGGTGGTGATGGGGTGTTGGCTGCAGCATCTTTATCTGCAATAAAGGTGCGATTGACACACAAGCTCACCTATCAAACAGCTATTAAGTCTATCACCTCACCGTCAGGCCAACAAGACAAACCCAAAGACGAAGCATGCGAGACCAGACAAGACATGATAGGACAGAACCAGACAACAACATGCACGTCTTTGTGAAGTGAATGAATGAACAGTAAGACACACACGCGTGTTCGTGAGATTGAAGCGTGTTCCTGGTGAGAATCACAAACGGTGTCTACTCTGACGGGACGATAGTGAGATGAGGGGATCACAGAAGTGTGTAAGATCGAGGCGTTATTACGCTCAACGCGGCAAGCTTGTCGTATCGCAAGAAGCACACAAACTACAGTTCCACCCATGTCTGTGAGAGAGGAAGCGTGAAATAAAAAGTTGCTAGCTAGCAGCAGCCAGAAGACATTTTTACAACGGATGCACAAGACCTACAGTAACTATTAAGGGAAGTCATCTGCCAAAGACAAACCTGGGCAGGGGGAGGCTCTTGGAGGTAGAACTGTAATGCATGGAACATCCTCTGATATCTAACTCCACCAGCCTCCCCTATATCCTGTGCACTGGCGGACTCAAGGGGGGGGGGGGGCAGGGGGGGCGACCGCCCCTCCTGGTGCCCCCACGGTTGAAAAACGTCTTGCTTAATTGCCCTTTTGAGTGGCGAAAATGAGAGGATGTGCCCTATTGGCTGCCCCTCCAATGGTCTAAACTTGACCATGTGCACTGATGGGGTCCCATGTTGTGCAGTAGGTGCCCTTTTTTTTCTTTTCGCGATTCAAACACCCTGAGTCCGCCACTGATCCTGTGTTACTTAACAGAAAAGACTAACTGCGCTCCACCTCCAGATGAGGTTCCAGAGAGGGAGCTTTATGCAGCTCATGGGACAGTAGATGAAAGATTATATCGAATTGATCATTTAACAGCAAAAAGGTAGTATAGGAAACGTGTGGGTCTATGACAGGAAGTGGATAAGGACACATGCACATGTAGGACAAAGGCATGACTAGGGAAATGCTGGTGTAGGACAACTGGGGAGGGATAACCTTGCATCCAGATCGACAGGCATGTGGCTGTCCCACACACACACACACACACACACACACGCGCACGCACACACACACACACACACACACACACACACACACACACGGATACACACACACACGGACGGACACACACACACACGCACACACACACACGGACACACACGCACACACACACACGGACACACACACGCACACACGCACACACGCACACACACACACGGACACACACGCACACACGGACACACGGACACACACACACACACACACAGACACATGTCCAGTAGCAGACCTGGCGTCGGGGCCGGTGGCGGGGCTGGCGGGGGGGTAACCACCATAAGTACTGGCTCTGGTTCCTCCTTCTCAGCGGGTACTGAGGGTGCTGAGTGGAACAAGGCTCTCATAGATTAAACTCACCTTCCACACATGTCGCCACATCTCTCCCACTCACACAACAAACCCCCCCGACATCTCAGTGATTCATCCACTTCTTATACATACACCAAACCCTCCAATACTGGAACTGGGAAATCTAAGTATACTGTATGCTAGAGTAGTACTATAGTAGGTAGAGTAGTACTATAGTAGCTAGAGTAGTACTATAGTAGGTAGAGTAGTACTATAGTAGCTAGAGTAGTACTATAGTAGCTAGAGTAGTACTATTAGCACAGTTTACTCACTCATATTATCTAATAAACAGCTCTTGAGCAAACCTAATGGATACAGGAACAAGCCTACTGCAGTTACATAAGTCTACTGTATGCTGTAGTCTACTGTATGCTGTAGTCTACTGTATGATGTAGTCTACTGTATGCTGTAGTCTACGCTGACACAGTTTTAGGAGTGATGCGGCCTTAGAGCACGTTACAGAAACACTAGTTGATAGCCTTCACTCTGCCGAAAGCAAAGCATGAACCAATGTATGAACCAATGTATGAACCCTGTCAGTCAAATTAAGTCCATCACATTGGATCATAGAGGTCATTGAAGCAAAGGGCATCATTGTCTATTCCAAGCAGCGCTTCGAATCAAAAGGAACCCTGACTCAAGCAGAAACAAAAGGACAAACCCTGACTTGATTAGTACGGCTTTTATCTTGTAAGAGAGGATAAGGGTTGATTGTAGAGAGACCTTTTGCAATAGGCCATAGTCCTTGATCTCCTCTATAGAGTATGATTGGCACAGACAGGAAGCCTTTAACGGTTTGAGAGAGGGGGCTTTTGAATGGAAGCGTTCCTTCTGATTTAGAAGCAACAGAAAGAGCAGCATGCACTTTGACTCTTCATGGCTTGAGACTGAGTGTTACTTACCAGGCGGTGGGGGTGAGCAAGGGGCCGTCTCCTTGACTTCAGAGACCACTGTCTCCACTTGCTCGACTTGCTCTTTAACCCCGACCGCGACCGCAACAGCCTCTGGCTCTGGTTCTGCTTCCGGTTCTTTCGATCCATTCTCTACTGGATCGGGCACCTTCTCTACTGGATCGGGCACCTTCTCTACTGGATCGGGCACCTTCTCTACTGGATCGGGCACTTTAGCTACCACCCCCTCTACTGGTTCAGGCACTATGGGCTCTGGATCCTTCTCCTCAGTCTCTAGCGGGCCATTCCCCTCTGCTACAGCCTCTGTACAGCAGACATAGTGCCAAGCTGAAGCAGCAAAGCCTGGAGCAAATGCGCTTGCAGCCTCACAAAAACCCTGCAGTTCATATGAGGTGTGTATAGATACGCCAGTGACCAGATTGGCTCTATCCATTGGAAACAATTGATTTATTATTGTACATTTAAGGTCCACAATTCCACATTTCAAGAAGACCTCTAGTTGGCCGTATTCATCTATACATTCCACTGGAGGGGGTGTCACCAATCCGGTCATTGCATATCTATAGAACGTGGAAGGAAGTTGAGTTTGATCAAGTCAGCGAGCTTCTATTAGATGACGTCATGTTTCCATAAAATCATAGTTTGCATCGATATTTCCCAAACCCCACAATTTGGAGAGTATTCTGTTCTTAAAGTCGAAATGATGCATGACTGGATGCTCATACTTCCTTAATCACGCTGTACCTCTTCCGTATGCTTCCATATATTCCAGGACAATATTCCAGTACCTCATACAGTCACACAACACTGGGACATGCTTGGTTGAGACAGCCTGAGTCAGTGGTAGGGACAGCATCACAACAAGGCGAGCAGACATGCGTGTGTTAGTCGCAGTGCAAGCACCTGAATATGTACAATGTATGTGCCTGCAGATACAGTATGTGTATGTAAGGAAGACAGTACATTTGTAGCAGTAGATGAACTACTATGAACGACTCCTGAGCGACCCGCCAGGTAGGAAGCAAACCAGGAGTGTGCAATGCCAAGTGCATTCTCATTTGATGCACCCAAATTGTGTAACGCACTGCCAGTTTACATCAGGGATGCAACCTCAGCACATAATGTTCAAGTCAAGACTAAAAAAACATCTTTTTAATATTGCCTTTAAATGACAAAATACTGAAATGATGATTATATAATGATTAAAGCTGCAACGTTTGCAGGAAAAGTGCTATACAAATAAAGATTATTATTATTATTATTATTTTTATTATTATTATTATGATTACTTTGACGTCGCATGTTGTTTCAGTGATTCTGAACGTGCCTTCGTCAGGTGAAGAAGAAAATAGTGGACACACAGAAAACAAAACACGTGATGTCAGTGGGATGTGCAAATTAACATTGTGGGGAGTGTGTGTGTGTGTGTGTGTGTGTGTGTGTGGAGGGGGGGGGGTAAGGGGGGGCTGGTGGAGACAGAAATCAGAAGACGCAGAAGGCTCACTGAATGGAACGGAATACGGAACGGTATGGAACACGTGTGTTGTGATTCCATTTCCTGGTTCCATTCCGTGCGTACAATGAGCCTCTGATGTCCAACTCCACCGTGAGGTAAGATGGAAAGTAGAGCAGAGGGGCGGGGGGTGGGGGGAGGGAGGAGGGCAGGGGGGGGAGAGGGAGCAGACAATAGTGCATGATGGGTACCCACCTGGGGGCGGGGAGATCTGGAGGGATATCTCAGGTATGGGCGGAGCCTCACTACTGTCTGGAGCAACACAGTATGTGACAAATATAGCCGGGATGGAAGAGCAGCTTATTATAGCACAAAGCTTCAGCATCTAGACAGCCTAACACACACACACACACACACACACGCACACACTCACTCTCTCACTGTTTGTCCAGCCTCGCTCTCCATATTTCCATTCAAACATGGGACAGGGACACATGAATACACTGTATTCTTAAACACACTCTTGCACATTCTCAATCCAAAAGGATATAAGAGGGCAGATTAAGGATCAACCAAATACATTTTTGGGGGGGATAGGAGACAGATCGATCACAACGTCTTACAAACGCCGGATTTTGTCTTCGCCGTTTAAGAGTGAAGGGCCATCCATGACTGCTCGATCATGAAAGCGATTCAGTTAGGTTTGATAGATGAAATGCTCACAAGATGTTTTATGTATTAATACTGTACATAAGGTTAATCGTATGGCCTTAACTTACTGTATGTTCAGCTTAGTCAGAATCCATCCGTGTGCATATTTTGTCTGCCTCTTACCATTTACCACCAAGAGTTATGTCTTACTGCAAGATGTACAGAGTCAGGTTGTAGGGCCACTGAATCCAAATGAGAGCCGAATGAGAAATTCCATTCTGAAGCATTCTGAAGCATTCTGAAGCATTCTGAAGCATTCCCTACAGTTGTTTTCACCGCAGTTGTGAGGAAATATCAGATATTCGCACCAGAAAAATGCTGAAAGGGAGCGCCCAGGGACATATTTAGAACCTAGAACCTGAGAAAGCTCTGCCCCGCTACCAACGACGCCGGGACGCCAAGATGCTGCTGCCCCAAGGTCAAACCCTGGCGTCGGCAGTCAGCCAATTGCATGCCAGCGCTCTGGTCACATGGGGGGGGGGGAAGGGGTGTCAGCTGAATCAACAGGCCAGGATCAGCCAGTCAGCCGTCGGAATGTGGAGATTCTGAGCGGCTCGGTCGTCGTCAACCGACCGCTGAGCGACTCTCCGCATTCCCGCTCTTACACGTTGAAACCGCCATCCTATTTCGTCCGTATTTACACGTTTGCGCTCGAGTCAGCGCTGTAGTACTGTAGTCATATCATGGGTACGGCCTCAGTTTGAACTTTGAAGGAGCTGCCTTGCACGTTTACACAAACATTTTGAATGTAAGTTCATTGTATGTTCATACATCATCACCTTTACAAGCCAGTACAGGTAGGCCCGTACCAACGTGTGTTCTGTCAGCTCCACAACAGCCCAAGACTAGAGTCACACCACGCCAGGCTGTGGCTGAACATCCTGGCATCTCTGTCCTCCACGGGGACAGTAACACATCTCTTCTAGCATAACAATGTTGGTTTAGCAATAGTTTGCTGGCGGTTGGATGGCTCTAGCTGCCTTTGTAATAGTGTTACTGCAATGTGTGTGTGTGTGTGTGGGGGGGGGGGGGGGGGTGTCTGGAGAATGGTTGGGCCTTCACTCACCTCGAGGTTGGGCATTAGTCGTCTCATCTACAAAAGAGAAAAGAAAGGAGAAGAAGAGTGACTGTGAGTCTTCTGGTTGCGTGACCATCGAAACATTTCTCTCTCTGAGCTTCCTGATATACAGTAGAACTAATGCAGCATTTTGAATATACAGTCTTGTATGTTTACTATATAATCATGACGACACGGAAATAACTCTTGCCGTCGCTTGTCATCATCGAGTGATCGGGCCACATCATCTGGTGATAGTGCACCATGCACCACCAGGTCACCTCTCGTCTAGACACCCTGCAGTCCAAACTGATTAAACGGGGCACCGATTGACACACCACTTGTTTGAACTCTGCACTGTCTGGGCTGATCAAACCAGCGCAGGGGGCAACAGTACAGATATGGACATGACACATTCTAAAACCAATCAAGGGACTTAAAGGCTAGGCCTCGCGGGATCAAATCCCCTGTACATCCCTTGGTATGCCGCGTGTCTAAAGGGTCTAGAAATTAACCTTGTGTGTTATTAATGGGTTAGTGGAGTAGAGTCACGTGCATTGTCATCTGGTACTTATGACTGAGAACGTTACAGCAGTAAAATCTCGACTCTTATGCAACATTTTTGGGCCTCTTCCTCTTTCCCTCCATGCCGAGCGGGTTTTGTCATCTGCAGTGGAGGTGATGATTCATTAGGCACACC
>NC_137678.1:52125813-52128313 GCF_963989245.1 Nansenia antarctica | reverse complement strand
TTAAGGAGATGATGAGAGCTGTGAAAGGTATTGTTTTACCTCAGAGCGCTCCCAGTGCAGCTGACCAGGCTCCAGGTATGTTCAGCTGTTGCCCCTGCTGTTGCACAGACAGACAGGCTAGGCCCATACAGGCTCCGATGTGAGCCAAACCACCGTGTCTGGTTTTATCTTCTTAATATAGACTCTAGAGATCTCTTTAATACATACAGATCCTTTATTACAGCTACTTTATGACAGTATTGTGTGCTGTGTGCTGGTTCACTTATTAGGAGAGTCCATTTCAGGATGCTAAGAGCTCTGAGAATGAGAGCTGCTAGAAACGAGGGCCACCGAGAGGAACTGGTGAGAGGGTGAATTTGGCGGTGTTTTAGCGATTAGCAACAGACAGCCCCCCCCTGTGTTGTTTACTTAGGGCTTGATTTATGGCGTGGAATTCAGCAATTGAACGCCACGCTGTCAGAGGCTACCAGAGCAGGGAGAGTGAGCGGTAGTAAATATACTGAGGTGAGGAGAAGGGCTTTTCTTCCACTGGGGGGAGAGTGGATCACACTGGCCTTTGACCGCTGGTGGGAGTTTTGTGAGTGGTGCCTCATCTTGAATAAAGGTGTGACTCTGGCGGCCGGTGGTAGAGAAGAGGTGTCTAGGTCTGAGCAGCGTGAGGTAAGTGGGAGAGAAAGCGAGAGAGAGAGAGAGAGGGAGAGGAAGAGAGAACAAGGGAAAGGGGATTAAAAGTCTGCTCATTCTGCTCTATTCCAGGGACGAGGAATCCAGGTCCCAGGAGGGCAGACCACCACGGGCCAATCAGCCAGTCCATCATCTCTCTCTCTCATCCAGCTTTTTAAAGACTGGAGTCTGTCGTCTAAAGCAACACGGGCCTCCTCCTCTTCAGCTGTTCAGTCGTTTAGAAGAACAATACTTTTTTACACTAATAAAAGCAACACGTCTGTTGAGGTGAATCACCCCAGAAGCTCAGCAAGCCTGTCGGTCGGTCGTCATCCCACCTTTATGTCACGTCTTAAGCTTCTCACAGCTTCTCACAGTCTCACCTGTGGTTATAACAATGTGGCGCCACAATAAACGGATCCAAAATGTGAACGCAGACAGTAGAGAGAGTGGTGTGGTGGTTTTAGATCTTCCAGCTGGCTGTTTGAAGCAGCCAACGGGTGGATAAGACCGGTTGCTGCCTACTTGGTCTATTCTCCATGGTTACGGCTGTCATTAAAATAACTTCCATGAAAGCAATCTCGTAAAGCTTTCTCATTCCATGATTTAATCCCCATTGTCCCGGAGCGGAGGGGAATGCTCTGGGAGAACAGTTATGTGTGGAGAGAGGAGACGTGCCATTTGTGACGACGTGTGAGGACTGCTACAGATAGTCCAACAGAGGATAAACAGTTTATAATAAAACTTGTATATGCTCCGTTGGGGTGGTATCCAAGTGATGAATCCATTGTTGCTTTTCCTATAGATGGGCATGTGTCGCTGTGTTGCTGTTGAGCAAACTCCCCAAAGGCGAGGAGGGGGTGAAGTACAACCATATCGCGATGACAGTGACAGGACAGGATTAACTGGTTACGCTGATGGAGATGGTCGTACAGATGACAGACAAAATATTGCCCCACAGAGGAGGGGGGTCGAGGAGTATGGGGATGAATATGGAGCTGAGACTGAGGGGGTCTGAGGGGTCTGAGGGGTTTGAGGGGTTTGGGGGGGGTCGTGTTTTAGCTGCACAATCATATCATATTGCCTATCCTGCTAAACATCCATCAGTCATTGGCAAAAGGCACAACAATAACCTGTATCATCACCCCCAAGACATACGGTATCCATCTTTCCACAGTCACCCAAATACAGAACGACCCCCCCCCGACACAGTCATTGCATCACCCTTCAGGGGTCTCTGCTGGGGTCCAGCTCAGCCCAGCGCCAAACACCGGTGCCCATCAACATTCCTCCAGCAAAGCTCCACATCACATGTCACATGTCTCCCCTCCAGTACGCTCCACCGCACTGTCCGTCATGCCAACAGCAGAGGCAACGAGAGCAGCTTTTCATCTCTCTCACAATGAGGCAGAAACATGCGAGCAGTAATACAACACTCTTGACAAAGTCACCTTCTGAATTCTGGTGAACTACAGTAGCCGGTCGGCTTCGGTTAGACATCTCAAGATATGTTGAACTCGTTTCAACACAAGCTTAAAAATTATTCACTTGTCTAAACAAAACGAAACACCCAACACAAGATGGAAAAAAAAGCGAGCAAATTAAAAAGTCAACATTGGTGCCCCCCAAGAAAAGTATGATCTACTGAGACATTCATAAATGAACAAACAGGAATTTAGAACTACTTTTATATAATATAATAGAATATCTACTTTTTCTCATGTCATGTGCCATTAATTTGTGGGGGATTAGGACCTGAAAGGAACTAAAAACAGAATCCCAATTCAACAACAAATAATTAAGTGCAAGATAGTTCAGATAGTTCAGATAGTTCAGA
>NC_137678.1:52093313-52120813 GCF_963989245.1 Nansenia antarctica | reverse complement strand
ACTTACGCAATGACATCGCTCCTTGACGTAGTTAATTGGTCGTTAATTATCGTTGTTTACGTTCTTATTTCGGACAGAGAATGTTTTGAAAAGAAACTAAAGAAGGAACGCCAAGTCTCACGGAGATTTGACCTGAAGTAGGGCGGGCAAAATGTCTGACGCGGCCTGCACGCGGTTTGGAAAGCTCTAGTCGTCATGCAAATGAACGAAACCAACACTTCAGATTCAATCAAGTGATAGAATGCCTCGGTTCATGATAACAACAGTCACTTTATTAATAATTGATAAATTCTCCAGGTTTTATCCCTGGCGTTGTAACATTGTGTTATCAAGGAAGAAAATCTCTCTCTTGCTCTCTCTCTCTCTCACACACACACACACACACACACACACACACACACACACACACACACACACACACACACACACACCTCTCTCTCTCTCTCTCACACACACACACACGCACACGCACACACACATTTGAATACTTTATTTGGTTCCACAAATTATATTATACAAACAGGGAATCAAATATTTCGGGGCTAAGCAGCACTGAACACTTAAGGGTACACATAACACCTCCTTCTCCACACGGCCAAGCTGCCAATAATAGCTGAGACAGAGCAAAATTTGGCAACCTGTTTGGCCTTTCTTTTAGTCATTGCAGCAATTCTCAGACCCCTCATGGTGCATTTATATACATGGCCCAGACTTCCAAATACAAGTATGCTGAATTTGCACTTGTACCCAAAGCTGGTTATCGTACCAAGTAGTGGTTGGTACACACACACACACACACACACACACACACACACACACACACACACACATACACACACACACACACACACACACACTAGGAACAACTACATTAGGAACAACTAACAGTCTGAATAATAATAGCATAATAATCTGATTAGATTGTTTACAATACAAATGTTTACATGTGTGAACCCTCTACAGGGTTTCCACAGCACTTCTTCAGGGCACTCAGCGTGGCGTGGCTGAACTGGTAGGTGAGCTTCTTCTTCACCTTGAAGATTTCTCCAGACCGGCCATAGTTCCTAAGGGCCCGAGACATCTTCTGGTAGGTCATGGGCCTCTTGTTGCCTTTCCTCTGCCCCCAGAGCGCTGCCACCTGGTCTTTATTCCTGGAGGAGAAGCAGAACACCCCATTGGCTGTTGTTGCGGTGGTCGGCACCCAGGAGACACAGTGGGCCATGCCAGGATCCTCCAGCATCTCAAACAGGAAGTGAAACAGACGCACCTTTTTTCTACCTGTAAGTAGTGATGTTGGTTAGCAGATTAGGGTTAGGGCGGAGTTTCCCCCCACACAATTTGCAATAAACATAAACACTAAAAAAATGATGTCTGTGTGAGATGATGCTGGCGGTGCAGATGGCAGCGATAGCAAAGTAAACATTTTGGTAATCTGATATGTAAAACCTGCAGAGATAGCGGCTGGGGTCTGAATGGCTTCATTGTGTTTTTACAGTAAAGGGCACGTCTCTTGCTCTCCAGGCATTGTTCCCTGAGGGCAGCAGCGGCTCCTGTGACAGTATCCATTAACCCACAAAAGGAGAACTCACCTCTCTCAGCAGCAGGTCCACTAGTGTGTTGTGTTGGCGACAGTTTTGCATTGTTTTGGTTTTGGTCCAGTGTTGAGTGGCCATGTTGTACTAGTGACATTGCCTGGAAGGTATGTTCCTCACCCTTGGGTGAGAAAACAGAGCAACTGATTAATTAATCAGTGTGCCGCTTTTGACTTCTTTAAACTTTACTCATTGCAAGAAGGTCATTATGACATCATGCTTACAGGTTGTTCATAGCTCCAATACATTTCACCCACATGTTCCTCCATAGACCCTGGTGGTAGGCAATGGAAAACACAAACGGTGGCCCGTAAAAATGTAGAAATACATAGAAGTCAAGTTATCAATATAATAAGGATGATCGATAAATAACACCAACCTTTTCCCCTGCTGTCTTCTCCAGCGTTCTGTTGGTAGTACTCCTCGAGAAACTCCAGAATCACCTCCAGGTCTGTCTGGTCGTCTTGGAAAGAATTCTGAGAAAGATAGTGGATAGATCAGTCATTTATTTTTTCCTTAAAGGATAATTCTGTGTCAATGAATGTGCTTTGATGAGCACAGGTGTCCATTTTGTTTAAAAGGGGTCCCATATTTACCATCACTGACTGTCAATATAGTGGTCCTCAGTTCCAAGTCCTTATTGCAAGTATTTCACAAAGCTCTCGGAAATGCAAATGCATAGTGGCACTGAAACGCTCAGTCTTTTATTATGGCCCCCTGATATGAGAGCCAGTTGGACTGCTTATCGCCCGGCCTCCACCACCAACCACAACCGACCCAGTGAACCCCCACCACAGCACAGAAACAATGACCACCACTCCACAAACCCCAGCAGCAGAGCAGCGCAGTCTCCCAGTACTGACCACATCCTCCCCGCTGGGCAAGATAAGGGCATGATGGGCCACTACACTCCAAACTCTCTCTCTGGGAAATACACACCGTGTTTGCCTTTTGGGCATAGACATAGTATAACCTTTGTTCATGTATTTCAGGGTTTGTGTTGTGAGAGAGATATAACTTAGGAGTAGACATTGTCCTGTCATTTTACTACCAGCGATATTTGGCTTATTGAACCGATGGAAATACATAAAAGTGCATGGTTTTTTATTTATTTTCTGGACAGGGAAGTTGTTTAATTCATTAATTTATTCATTTAACCAGGCCTAGGTGAGAGGCAATACCACTATAGCGATGTTGATGCAGAGTCAATGTTGAGTTGAAGGATTCATTGTCTGTATCCCACAAGAACACTCGACAGTTTAACAAAAGTATTTGGTAAGTAATTTATTGAAATATGTTTTGCAGAAATACAGGTGATACATTTGTTCATTCGTGTTAACATTTAAAACCAACGTCGTATTAATATATTTACATTTAAGTACAAAGCAAAACTGGCAAATAGTTCTCATAGGAAAAAAAAGATCTATGAACATTCATATTTTCAATATTTACACAAGCCAAATATATGTCCTTCCTCAACAGTTTTGGTAGAAAAACAATGACTATGGACAAGCCATTGTGGTAGCCACTACGTGACGTTAGAATTATAAGGTTATTTTGTCAAATTTTTGTTTTTTACATAATCTGATCCATTAGGTGTTTATTAATGCCTGTGTGGTGTTTTCATAAAATACAAAGGTTCCATCTCACAAAACATAATGGAATGTAAAAACTTTGACGCTCAATATCTCTGAACTGCCCTAAACGGAGATAGAACCTTATCATTCTAAACTGAGATAGAACCTTATCATTCTAAGCTCACGCCAGACTCAAAAATAGAGTACATAGATAGAAGGTGTAGTAGGATTTTTACTATAGACCATTTTTCCATGAAACTGTATCTGGGATCACAACTTGGTAACACTGGATGGCGTGAGGCTGGTGGCCAGATCACAGTCTGCTGGGAGAGGATAATGTCCATACCAGCTGTGCCACTCTGGTGCCACAGAGCCATAGTAGCCCGGTTCAGTCGGACCGTGCTGCTGCTGGTGGAGGAGCACCTCTCGGGCAGAGGTGTGCCCAGGGATGTGGGTGGTGCCGAGCCTCTGGATGATCACTGGGTTGAACTGGTAGGTGAGTTTGCGGCGTACTTTGACGATCTCGCCGGTGCGGCTGTAGTTGCGCAGGGCCCGGGCCATCTTCTGATAGGTCATGGTCTTGCGGTTGCCCTTGCGCTGGCCCCAGCACTCAGCCAGCTTCTCCTTGTTCTTGGAGATGAAGTGGAAGGTGCCACTGGCGCGGTCGGTCCACTGGATGGAGTCCACCATGTTGGGATCGCCCAGAGCCTCGTACAGGTACTCATAAAGACGCAGCTTTTTGCGACCTGACAACATCAAGAGGTTTGGATTAGAATTTGTTTTTTAAACGGCATTCAATGACTCTCTTACATGTACAGTATGTTGTACGTCATACATTCTTACATGTACAGTATGTTGTACGTCAAACATTCTTACATGTACAGAATATTCGTGAGCTTAGAATGATAAGGTTCTATCTCCGTTTAGGGCAGTTCAGAGATATTGAGCGTCAAAGTTTTTACATTCCATTATGTTTTGTGAGATGGAACCTTTGTATTTTATTAATTACTAACTAAAAAATGTCAACATTTTAAAAATAACACCACACAGGCATTAACAAACACCTAATGGATCAGATTATGCAAAAAACTCAATTTTGACCAAAAATGGAGATAGAACCTTATAATTCTAACGTCACGTATTGTCAGCACTGACGGCCAATGCCTGCTCACCTTTTCCGTTCCTCTGCAGGGTTAGGATGGAGGAGAACTGGGGAGACTCCACGGTCACAGAGGGACCCAGAGACACGTCAGGGACGACATGGGGCCACGACGACTGGCCAGAGGAGAGAGGTCGGAGGTCAGGTGATTCACATCACACACTTTTATTTCACTTCACTCTCACAATACTGTACTCACTCAGTCTCAGGTACAGCAGATTAGAGCAAATCGTGAGCTTAGAATGATACGGTTCTATCTCCGTTTAGGGGAGTTCAAAGATATTGAGCGTCAAAGTTTTTACATTCCATTATGTTCTGTGAGATGGAACCTTTGTATTTGATTAATTACTAACTAAAAATAACACCACACAGACATTAATAAACACCTAATGGATCAGATTTAGTAAAAAACTAAATTTTGACAAAAATGTCAATAATTCTAACGTCACGAAATAGCGAAACAGTTGCTTGCTCTGTGTACTTACAGGCGTCTCGTTCCAGTCGTATATGCTGCTGGGAACGTCAGAGGGGTGTGTGAGGGAGTAGCAGTTGAGGCTCTGTCGCGTAGGAGCCTGTTGGTTACCTAAAGTCTCATAGTACTTATACTCTGAAGACAAGGGGACAGATACTATTATTAATCACTGACATGAAATCTAAGTCATGAACAAATATACACTAAATATACTGCCCCTCCCTCCAAAAACACATTTATACTACAAAATCACCCAATAAAAACATATTATTTGAATATTTAAGTTACAAAAATATATATATTATTATTTTCAACAATCATGTGTGTGCCTACAAAGCTAATGTGTAACATTTGTGGTGTGTGCTTCCCGTGTTCCTGAGTGAAGTCTATTAATTATTAATATTAAAATAGGTGTTGGAATGTTGCTATACCTATTATGGGTTGTTCATAGTATGGGTTGTCACAATGCCGTTTAATCACATCAATTGCATCCACGAAGTGCTGGTTGATGTCGTTATCCAAGGAGCCCTAGGAGTTAGTCACAATGAGAAAACCAACATATTTACCACATTCATCAGAGAGAATGGTATATTGTATATTGCACAATATACTATTTGTTCCCAAATAAAACAAATGTTGATATATATACACAAATGTAATTTAATTATTTAAAAAATAAATAAATAAAAAAGACAAAATGGAAACAAAACCATCTATATTTCCCACATAACCAGAAAAATATATCTAATATTCATGACTCACCATATTATGTTTGAGCGTAAACTTCTGCGGAAGCTACTAGTGTCTGTGTCTGGAGCTAGGAACAGTGGGTGCAGGTGTTCAGTATTTGGACAGGTATATATAGCAAAACTTTCACCGTCCGGCTAAGCTAATAAAGTCGTTGGAATAAAGAGGTTGGTCGATTTAAATGTGTCAACGTCAAGTCCTCACAGGACAGCCTATGTTGAGGAATACTTCTCTTTTTGGAAGAAGAGATCAGATACCTCCCACAATCACTCTTTCATTTTGTTATGAGATCACAATCCATGTCAAACAAGTACCTCTTTTGTCACCTCACATTCAGGAATATCATTTACTTTCATTCCGATTTGCATTTGTAGATATTGATCACAAATACACATAATGATTATAAGAACTCTTCAATAAACACAGACATTTATATAAACATAGACATTTACTGTAAGTTGAAATCTGAGCCTATTCAACTGTTGAGGGGAAATTTCCACTTTGATTTGTCTTTTGTGTGCTTGTTTTGCTTTCTAATTGGAATGTCTGCCTCCAGTGATTCAAGAACATTGCCTGAATATTACTTTAATCTTCCCAGTCAACCATGTCATCTCAAAGGATCATTTACCAAAGGGATATATCGACCTTATGTGTATGCACATTTGGAGGGTGCATTGCATACAGGTCATGTATATGTTGATAAGTGGGTTTTAGCCTTATCTATCATAACAAGGCCAGATCACATATACATCTACTGTACATAGGAGCATTCCACATGTCCGTGTGTTGGTACCGTTGGGAACGGTCCCTATTGTATCCAAATAAATTAAAAGTGTTGCAAAGTGTCTTATCTGTAGATGTGGTCCTGGTCTGATTCACAAAGTTATCCTTGTACATCCCGACATTACTATGATATCACTTACTGTAGGCCTGCTGTGTCACTATGAAGGAGGTGAAAATGAGCCTAGGTTACAATAGCTCATTAAAAAGCATGTCAATGTTGAGCACCATACTTAAGTAAAGGGCTGTATATGTTGTAAACCTCTAAGCCACTAGGGACTGCTGAAGCACCAACCACAGTTCATTTGAGCACCAATTTTGTTCATTCAATGTCCATATTTGTTTTAATCTAATTTTTACATGAAATACTTGTTCATGTCATCAGATAGATGAAGGGTTTGTGACGTTGATGAGAGCAGATTAAATTGAACCTTTTCACACTCACTAACTGTCTGTTATGACATTGTCATTTTAAGAACAGTATCGCCACATTATATGGTATGGACATTCTAACTATAAGCTTTCACAAGGTCAAAGGTCAGAGGCACACAGTACCTGGCAAATATGCAATGGTGAAGTTTAGTAGGTTCTGAGCAGTATGTCTGTGACTTTAGACCTAGAATACCCGTGTTCTGAGTACCTGAGTTCAAAATACCTGAGTTATTTGAGAAATGTTGCAAGTAAACGTTCATGTTTGATGGTGACCATTGTTACGGACATGTATTGTAGGTGTCTTGTCCACCTAGCCAGCTCCTCCCTCTCCAGATAAACATGGTATTTTTGAGAAGTCAATGTATTACATGGGGACGACAAGAGTTTTAAATATCAACTGACTGACTCCTGAAGTTCCCCTTTCAGGTGTACTGAGTGTGAATGCAGTGGTGATCGTGGGTGGATGGTAAGATGGAAAGATTATGGACATTAAGGTTAAGTTACAGCATGACTGATAAGTAACTAATGTTGCATAAAAAGAAAATGATGCAAGCATGTCTTGAGCTTGTGTGCGTGTGTGTATGTGCACACGTTTGTGTGTGCATGCGTGCGTGTACGTCTGTGTGTGTGTGTGTGTGTGTGCGTGTGTGTGTGTGTGTGTGTGCGTGTGTGTGTGTGTGTGTGTGTGTGGTTCTTCCTGTCTGTATGCATACTGATAAAATGGTAGGATTTATTGAAGGAAAGGAACCTACTTCACCTTTCACACTATTTTACCTTCTCTCCATTCATGACATAACAATTGTCAAATTTCTGTCAAATGCACCTATTAAATCAAAAACCACAAACCTTTATTTGGGCCAACATCGTGATCATACTGTAGTTATACATACTTTAACATCCTAACTCTGAGAGTAGGTGCAAAATACACATATTGTACAAAATCTACAACGCTTGCAGCAAGCTATGACAGGATACCGATGTCGACAAAGTATTGGAACACAGGGGGTGTGTGTGGGTGTGCGTGTCAGTCTGAACGTGGTGGCTGTGTTGAGGTGTTTACATTCTCTGGTGAAGCAGGCATTAGGGCCCTTTATCTCTCCAAACAAAGAAGCACTTTCCTTCCCCTTCTTTGCACCCTCTATTCATAAGCTCTGTTTGTACCACCATCACGTGGAAAAGGCTGTGTAACCGCAACACGCTTTGACGCCTAGTTTACTTCTTTATTTACTGGCACTCAGTGAAAATCAAGAAGTACCCAAGCCACTCATACAGATTAGCCTATCAGTGGAAAACGTTTGTCAGGCCACAGAGTTGTAAAATCTCAATGAGATCATGTTATGGTCAGGTGGCAAAGGCTTTTATGAGCAGCAGAAACAATGACCATACTGTACATTTTGCACGATTCAGATAATAGGTTGACTTTCTTTGGCCGTCTTCCATCATAGGTTACTATTTTCGTTCTGTTGAGAGAAACTACCTCTAACACAACCAAGTTTGATGCCAGAATACATTTATTTATCAGGTACCAGCATGTGCATCACCACTGATTTGCATTTGTAGATATTGATCACAAATACACATAATTATTATTTACTGTACATTGAAATCTGAGCCTATTCATCTGTTGAGGGGAAATTTCCACTTTGATTTCTCTTTTGCTTTCTAACTGGAATGTATGAACGTATGAATGTATGAACGTATGAATGTATGAACGTATGAATGTATGCCTCCAATGATTCAAGAACATTGCCTAAATATTACTTTAATTTTCCCAGTCAACCATGTCATCTCAAATGATCATTTACCATAGGGACATATTTACCTCATGTGTATGCACATTTGGAGGGTGCATTGCATATTAAGTTGACTTCTTCATTTCAATCCTTCAAGATGACTTTATATTAGATGTAACCACAGGTAGGCCTACTGCACAGACAAAAGAATGCTGAAAACATCACAGTCATCTGGCATCTTCTTGTTCCTCCGTTGAAATCAGTCATGTAAAATGTCAAACTGTCTTAGTTCTCCACAGGGCCACTGGGTTGTGGTCAAGTGGAATCACACCTTGTTCAATGATGTCCAAGTGTTGTCAGTAATGTCCACTAATATACCAAACTATCTTTAGGAGTGCATATGAATACGGTTGGGAAATATAGTTCAAAGATATCTTTTCCACACATACACTGATGGAAAAAAATAATGGAGGTTGAAATCTAAAATGTAAAACAATTTAAATTCCATCCTGAATGTAGAATACACTGAGACATGTACGGAGTCGGTAGATGAATGGGTAGAGTTGATGACAGTGGTGGTTAGCTGGCTATGTTATTGCAGACCAACAGGTGGGAGTGCAGGGCAATAAATTAGTTGATGTTGAAGGCAGCATAGCTATCAGTTTCTGGACAGTTTTTCCACCACCCTAGAAATCCACCAGACCTAACCTCAGAGCAAATCCTCCGCTGCTCAAAGTGAACTGAATGGTTCAATCTAGAAGCATGCTCACTCATGGAAATAAACCACATTAACTGTGTGTGTGTGTGCGTGCGTGCGTGCGTGCGTGCGTGCGTGTGTTAACATAATGAGGAAGAGACACAAAAATAAACAACCAACAACCAAGGTACGATTTTCCAGATACTTTAAAATTTTTAAAATTGCCACTTCATTTGTGTCATTTACAATTCTGGTTTACTTTTAAGAATCTACAGAGAAACAAAAAGACCTTGCCATCAACCTCTTCAAAAATCTCTGGAAAAAAAAAAGCTCTGATGTGTACTGAGGTAGTACAAGGATAATGAAAAATCTAACCAATGTTCATTACACATACAAAGAACAGTATATACTATACAGTAAAATCCAGTATTTAGTAGAAGGGGTGGAATAGTTTGGAATAAATTAAAAAGATGTGGGTTATATGGTGTTGGGGGGGGGCTTGGGGCTCTTAGGTTGGAGCTTTGCTACTTTTTGCAGTAGGCTACAGCCCAATAAGCTGCCACCCCAACAATGGCCACCAGGGCGGCGCTCCCACACAGCAGCCGAGGTAGCCCGGATGGATTGTGTTTCGAAGAGGGCTCAGGCTTAGGCTTAGGCTCAGGCTCTGTCTTCTCAGGGACCACTTCTGACACCGCCATGGGAGGCTCCTCCACAGCCGGAAGCAGGACAGAGGACTTGGAATGGTCGTCGCTTTGGCTCTCCGCTGGGGGCTGCTGTTGCGCATGTGGTGCTAATACTGGGGGAGGGTAAAGCTGCTCCTGCATGGAGTTTAGGTTCTCTGTTATCTCAGCGAGCGTGAGGGCCGAGGGGACGGGAGTAGAGGCGGCAGAGGGAGGCTCCAGCTTTAAAACTGGCAGGGCGATACGCGGAACAAAATGCATCACTCTAACAGGCATCGACCGGACGAAAGGGTCCTCCTCCGCTGACATCAGGAGGTCCGTAGTCTCTGGGGCTTGGCGGCCTCGCTCGGCTTCAGGTAGCGCCTGGGCGGCGCTCAGCTCGTCACCGAGCTCCTCCTCACTCTCCCCTCCCAGCACACTCAGCACACTGGTGTCCTCTTCCTCCTCCTCCTCCTCCTCGTCCCCACGGGTCCCCTTGTCCACTTCAATGTCCGCCTCCTCCAGCATCTGCATCTCCACCTCCTCTCGCTCGAAGTGGACCATGTCTGAGATGGAGGAGTGGTTCTCGCTGCGCTCCTCGGTCAGGACCGCCTCGTCGCCGCTGTCCAGGCTCTTGGTGTCCTCTGGGTCCAGGTCTCCCATGGTGGACCAGGACTCAGCCAGGAGGCTCTCCGTCTGCCAGGGGGCTGACCCGCCACTCTCGGCCTGGCTCAGGGGGAGGATGGCCGGGCTTAGCCATTCCGTCTTCTGGTCTCCAGACAGGGTACTAACTTCACCACTGTCCTCCCCTCTGGACACAACTGGCCTGTTCCCCTCCAGACTGAAGACTGTGTACTAGAGAGAGAGAGAGAGAGAGATAGAGAGAGAGAGAGAGAGAGAGAGAGATAGAGAGAGAGAGAGAGAGAGAGAGAGAGAGAAAGAGAACAGACAATGAATCAGCAAAATGAAAAGCATAGCATACTGTAGGGTTATACTGTACACAGTAAAAAAATAAATTGTAAAAAAAAACGACCGTAATATCCAGTCATTCCAACAACCAAGCAACTACAGAGAGGTGGATCGAGTACAGTATTTGCGGTTATGTGATTTTTATGATCTAGAATTTCATATCTGTGGTTCCTGGAATATGAACCGATATATAGACATATTATGTTTCTGATTAGCTCCTTCCGTGACGCTATAACGTTCTGAGTGGAAAAAGCTGCACTCTCTGTTCCGTGTTGCTGCATTCTTGTCTATGTATAGCCTTGTCCCCACATATCTGGCTATGTATAGGCCCTATATACGTCTCCATCTGTCACCCAAGAGCGGAAGCTATTTCAAAGATTTCAGATGACGTCACACTTGGTCATGAGGAGAGGAAATAGAAAGGAAGTGATGTTAGATGTTGGAATATTAGCAGTGGGGAGGAGACTTCGGCCTCTGCCCAGCGTGTCTATGCTCTTAGCAACACAGAGGACCAGCTTTACAAAGAGCAGTGACATTTATCCAAGAGATCCAACTCACACACAGCTTTTAGAAATGACAGTAACCCCCCCTACACACACACCACCACCGTAACCTCCAACACCCCACACCACCACCCAGAGCAAACATTCTTCCACAGTACTAAGAAAAACTGTAGTATCAAATATCATGTGCTCTGTGCCTGAAGTGTGTAAGGCCAGTCATCTTCATCTTTTTTCAATCTTTTCCGGGAAATAAATGTTCTTGTAAGTAAGTACCCTTGTGAACCGATGGTTCTTGAGTCTTATGGCCCATAGGGCAGGAGCCTATCTCCTGTTTCCGTAGCGTGAGGCGGCTTGATGTACAAGTACCACCCCCCTGGACATGACGCTGGTATGTCGCAGGGTCTTACCCACAATCCAACCCTTAATGCTGAGTGCCAAGCAGGGAGGCATCGGGTACCATTTTTATAGTCTTTGGTATGACTCAGCAAGGGATCGAACTCACAACCTCCCAATCTCAGGGCGGACAGTCTAACCGCAAGGCCACTGAGTTGGTAAAAAAGAAAAGCTTGTACTGTATGTTATTTACATCAATCCCTGTCTTCAGGTCAATGTCAATCATTGAGTGTCACTGAATAATCCCCAAGCATGCGTGTGGGCTGTTTTTTACATGTAATCCCACCACCGTCAGAGCGTGACGTTAGAATTATAAGGTTCTATCTAAATTGAGTTTTTTTACATAATCTGATACATTAGGTGTTTATTAATGCCTGTGTGGTGTTATTTAAAAAAAAAAAAAAAAAATAGTTAGTAATTAATAAAATACAAAAGTTCTATCTCACAAAACATAATGGAATGTAAAAACTTTGACGCTCAATATCTCTGAACTACCCTAAACGGAGATAGAACCTTATCATTCTAAGCTCACGAGTTGTCCTTCAAATAGATTTGCTATTATCCTCATAGACCACAATTCACCTTTTGGAAAACAATGCAAATCTGTTCATACTTGGAATTCCAGTCAAGATCATAACTTTTATCTAGCACACCAACCCCCCCCCCCCACCCCACCCTGGCTCCAGGGCTGACAGCTGCAACACATGTGTTAAATGCTTTATGATTTCTCCCCATCAAGTACCCACTAGGTCATGTCACAGCACTGTAAGACTCTTGTCTGATTTAGTATCACTCGTATCCATATTCTCAGATCTGGTATTTTGCCCATGAGCTGCGGGAGAGGCTGCTGACGTACAATTTGATTGGACCGCTGCTTTAAAACAAGAAAATCCTTAAGACAAACCCTTCCCACAATGGCCTCCCTAGTTAGCAGCCTAGAGGTGAAGGCCATAGAATATGTGACATAGCCATCGACTTGCGAGCGATTCAGTCAGTGATTGGCCATGCTCTCATGTGACAAGTGTACCATGCCTTGGGGGGACTGTGTTGTTTTAGAGCGCTGATGTGTATTGCGAGGCACTTCGGCACACAATGTGAGAACACCACCATGGCAACAACATCCACACCAGCAAAGGCAGATGATTTGTTTTATCTGACAGGTTTCTTACGTGTTCAAAAGCTGCATTGACCTTTTCCTCGTCCCCTGATTGAGTAACAGGATTCCCATTGATCCTCTCAATGACACGCTTTTGACGTTCGACAGGGTCAAAGCCAAGGTAAACAATCCCTCCAGTATGTGGAGTGTAATAGTCCTCTTAATTTGCTCACGCCGGTATGAGTGTCAATGTATGACGGTGACGTCAGATACACAGGGGAAGGGGAAGGTCAGTCTGAATGTCAGACACAGGAAGTGAACCACGTCCAATGACAAATCCTGAGGGTCCCTTGTCACAGTCACCAAGTGATTGCTTTAGCAAACATTCATCCCTAACACGCACACACACACACACACACACACACACACACACACACACACTCGCATGCACACACGCATGCATAGCCTACACATGGAAAGACTTATGATAAGTGGACAACAACAAGTGGACACCACAACTACAATAATCCTTTCTGAGTCGATTTAATGATTTAATGAACTCACTCTTAAGTACCCTATAAATGACAACATGACCTAACCACTGCTCTAGCAACAGACCTGTCTTTACGGGCAGGTGGTTAACAGGGTTCCATGTTTGCCCTTCATAACAACAACAACAACAACAACAACAACAGGTTCCATGATGTCAGATAATTGACCCTCTCGGTTAAAACACAGGAGCTTTCATGAAGTTAGATACATATAGATTAGATGTTCATATGTTAGATACATACAGTATCTAAGTTGCCGTTCCCCATTATCCAGAATTGTTGACCAACTCCTCTTTAAACAACAAGATCTCCTCCTATGCCGGCAGTGGGTTAGGTTAGGTTCTTTTTTTAGGAAAGGCTACTTTCCATTTCCATGAGCAGAATAAAAAATATTTCCTACCTGGCTCCTTCCTGTGAAGCGTGGAGAGAGCGAGAGCTGTCAGGCGAGAGAAACAGATGTGTAAGCTGAGTGAGAGACGTGCACCTCGACATGGAGTCAGGGACACAGCGACGGAGAGGCTGACATACAAGACACACTGGAGCTGGCAATGGAAAACTTACTGCTGCACAGAGCAGAGGCCCCCCCCCCCCCCTCTCTCTCTCTCTCTCCCTCCCTCTTCCCCTCCCTTGATCCCTTCCCTCTCTCTCACTCACGCTCTCTCTCCTTCTCCTCCTCCCTTGATCCCTGCCCCCCCCACCTCTCTCTCTCTCCTTCTCCTCCTCCCTTGATCCCTGCCCCACCTCTCTCTCTCTCCTTCTCCTCCTCCCTTGATCCCTGCCCCACCTCTCTCTCTCTCCTTCTCCTCCTCCCTTGATCCCTGCCCCCCCCCCCCTCTCTCCCTCTCCTCCTCCTCCCTTGATCCCTGCCCCACCTCTCTCTCTCTCCTTCTCCTCCTCCCTTGATCTCCAACCCCCCCCCCCCCCCCCCTCTCTCTCTCTCTCTCTCTCTCTCTCTCTCTCTTTGCAAGCTATGACATAACACTTGCTTGAGTGTGTTGATATATGTTTATGGTGGAAAAAATAAAGATTCTGTTTGTGAGAGGCTGCTATGAAATCACTCTTGGTCGCTGAACTATTCACCAGTCTTCACTAGTAAGAGCAGAAGACTCAGCTAACTTGTATCTATTGTCTCGCCCTGGGCAGGGATTACTATACACTGTACCAGCCAGTCACCTCAGACATAATAATAAGGTTAGTTTTGGTACACTCGTGATGTTAGAATTATACGGTTCTATCTCCATTTTTGGTCAAAATTGAGTTTTTTTTTTTTACATAATCTGATCCATTAGGTGTTTATTAACACCTGTGTGGTGTTCTTTTTAAAATGTTGACATTTTTGAGTTAGTAATTAATAAAATACAAAGGTTCCATCTCACAATACATAATGGAATGTAAAAAATGTCTCTGAACCACCCTAAACGGAGATAGAACCTTATCATTCTAAGCTCACGCACTGTTGCCATAGTATTCTGATTAAGTTCCAAGTGACAGACAGTCACATGATTCCCTGAGACTGGGTGGAAACTACTACAAGCTGTCATGGAAAACATTTAAGCTCTAGCACTCTCTGCTGGCAAGAGAGTTTATCCCTGATGCCAATGACTCATAAGCCTATACAGTTGTCCTATATTGTCATATCCACTGTTCGATTTTCCTTTGATAATATTGTATTTGTTGTATTGTATTGTATATATATATATATATATATATATATATATATATATATATATATATATATATATATATATATATATATATATATATTCAAATACAATATTATCATAGGAACATCGAACAGTGGATAGGACAACTGTATATGTATATTTATATATCTATAATAATAATAAACGCATTTTATTTGTATTGCACTTTTAATTCAAAAAGAATCTCAGACTCAGAGTGCTACAGAGAGAAAAAAACAACAACCGTAAAATCATAATAAGTTAAAAACAAAACAACCTAAAAACATAATAAGTTAAAAACTAACAAAATAATCTATATATATCTATAAGCTATATCTATATACAGGGTTCGAGTTATAACAGGGTATATACAGGAATCTTGAGGGTAATTTCAATACCTTTCGAAGACTTTTTAAAGACCTTGTCAATATCTTTCCAGACCTCACCGCCACTTGGAGCTGTAACCGTTTACATCAGTGACACCTTTAACTTAACAGTTTTAGTTTGCAATAGACAAGACCACTATCATAGAGTCTATTTCAGAAGAATACCTACACAATTCAAGACTTCATAAAATCGTGATTAGACTTTTTAATACTTATTAAGGGTCTTGATTTTCCCAAAATTGATTTATCAACTTTTAATACTTTTCAAGACACCGCGGATACCCTGGACTTACAGAAGCTCCAGGGAATCCTCTCTCGCCCGTGAACCCAGACTCCCCCTGGCGTCCGGCGAAGCCCTGGTCTCCCTTGTCCCCCTGGCCTCCTGGGTTGCCTGGGACACCGGCGGGTCCTGGAGCACCCGTGGATCCTGAGGAGAGAGGAGGAGGAGGAGGAGGAGGAGGAGGAGAAGAGGAGGAGGAGGAGAAGAGGAGAGGAGGAGAGGAGGAGGAGGAGGAGGAGGAGAGGAGAGGAGGAGGAGGAGAGGAGGAGAAGAGGAGAGGAGGAGGAGGAGGAGGAGGAGAAGAGGAGAGGAGGAGGAGGAGAGGAGGAGGAGGAGGAGGAGGAGGAGAGGAGAGGAGGAGGAGGAGGAGGAGGAGAGGAGGAGGAGAAGAGGAGAGGAGGAGGAGGAGAGGAGGAGGAGGAGGAGGAGGAGGAGGAGAGGAGAAGGAGAGGAGGAGGAAAGGAGGAGGAGGAGAGGAGGAGGAGAGGAGGAGGAGGAGGAGGAGAGGAGGAGGAGGAGGAGGAGAGGAGGAGAGGAGGAGGAGGAGAGGAGGAGGAGGAGGAGAATGGAGGGATAAGAGCAGGAAGAGAGGGACGTATATCATCCTAACTAACGGACTGCACTTATATAGCTATGCCTTATCTTATTCCAAAGCACTTTACAATGGCTTCTCATTCACCCATTCACATACACATTCACATACACATTCACACACACATTCACACACACATTCACACGGCAAGCTACCATGCAAGGTGCCGGTCCGCTCATTGGGAGCAATTTGGGGTTGGGGTTCAGTGACTTGCCCAAGGACACCTCGACACGTGGTCTATGTGTGTGTGTGTGTGTCTATGTGTGTGTATATATGTATGTGTATGTGTGTGTGTGTGTGTGTGCGTGCGTGCGTGTGCGCATTGGTGTGTGTGCGTGTCTATGTGTCTATGTGTGTGTCTGTGTGCGTGCGCATGCGTGTCTATATGTGTGTGTGTGTGTGTGTGCGTGTGTGTGCATGCGCATGCGTGTCTATATGTGTGTGCGTGTGCGTGTGCGTGTGCATGTGCGTGTGTGTGTGTGTGTGGCCCACCTGTCTCTCCAGTCTCTCCCTGCCCTCCTGTGTCTCCTTTGGGTCCGTCCATGGAGGGTCCGGGGAGGCCTCTCTCCCCCTGGTGGCCCTGGCCGCCCTGGTGCCCTGCGAGACCCTTGTCACCCTTGACCCCTGGGATACCTGACATACCGGGAGTACCAGGGAAACCAGGACTGCCCTTATCACCTGGGGGGAGAGGGGGAGAGGGGGAGGGGGAAGGGGAGAGAGGGAGAGAGAGGGGGGGAGGGAGAGATGTGGAGATGAGAGAGAGGGGGAGAGAGAGAGGGGGGGAGAGGGAGGGAGAGAGAGAGGGGGAGAGATGGGGGAGAGAGAGAAAGGGTATGAGACACAATGTTCCACTGATCTTGACTGAGACTGACCAACTCAGACAGAGGTTTTCTCTCACCTTTACCGCCAAACGTCCCTGGAGTTCCTGGCATGCCCCTGCCGGGTAACCCTGTAGAGGAGACAGGGAGACATTTACATTACATTTTTGGCATTTAGCAGACGCCTTATTCCAAAGCGACTTACAATCAATACATTTGACGAAGCAAGTGAATCATCAATCCACCAGTCGTGGGGAGAGGGACAGAGAGATGGACAGGGGGAGAGACAGGGGGAGGGACAGAGAGAGGGACAGGGGGAGAGACAGGGGAGTAACAGAGGGGAGGACAGGGAGAGGGGCAGACTCAGAGACCAGTATATGACTCAAGACGCTTCACCTGTTAATCCCTGGGATCTAACTGTTACTTGGCTGTCGGTGTTTGATTGTGTTCTCCTATCTAAACATCTGGATTGGTTAATGGATTGACTGATGGATTCATCAATATGTTAATATCAGCCATTGCACCCACCACCCCCCCTCATGGCTAATGCATCCACCACTGACCGGGGTCTCCTCTCTCTCCTGACGACCCAGGGATGCCATCCACTCCAGGGTCTCCTTTCTCTCCGGTCTCACCTGGGGGTCCCTGCAGACCGGGCTCGCCTGGGGACAACAGGTAGGTGTGTTACAAAACAAACATTTAAATCTGAACTATCATGTCGCGTTTGATACGACTTTTACGTCACTCTAGAGCGACAGAGAGACAATCATCATCATTCTGCGCCGGTTCCTTGGCGGTATAGGAGCGAGTGCTCTACAAAAAGCCATAGCTAAGCATTTGGCTCTCTTTTTCCTCACCCTTCTTCTTTTGACCACTTGCTCATATCTTTGCCGGCTTCCGCTGCACAAAAACTTGAAAATGAAACCGGTTGTAACGTTATCATGTTATCCATGGTTACTTCCGTAAACAGTGCGCTGCGCGTGACGTCCTGACGTCATTGTTATTGTCCTTCTGCGCCTGCGGGTCTGTTCAGGGCCGTGGAATGTTCACACGGGAGTCAATGTAGGTCAAATATAGGTCACATTTTAAAAGTAATGTCAAACAAAGAAATCGGATCTGTGTAAAAAAAAATCGGAATTGAGCATCAAGACCTGCCGTGTGAACGTAGCCTAAGGGCCAATCCCAATTCACCCCTAGCCCTTCGTTTTCACCCCTATGGCTCGATTGGCGCTTTCACGTTTAGGGGGAGGGCTATCCCAATTCATATTTCATCGAGCCATGGCTTCATTTCGAGGGCTAACTATGACTTCGTTTCGAGCGATTCCAGGACCAGACTAGCTTCGAAGCGATAGGGGTACGCTACCCCTTGATTCCAGGATGCATTGCGAATCATCTACAGAAATCTTATGTCGCTCTATTCAATGCGGAAATGTCATTTTACTTTCTCTGTAATTACTTATTAATAAAGATTTGAAAAATTATTGTCTTAGTTTAATGTCATTAAAATGCATTAGACCTTTTATTTATAACAAGCATAACCCAAAAAAACGCTTTTATGTCGGTGCTGTGTCTAACGTTACAGTAACGCAACGCTGCATGACAGTCGAGCATTTCAGAGATGTACAATCATAAATCAATTATTACCTGTGGCGTTTGACAGCGGATGATGGTACACATATGTAAAGTTACTGTATCTGTCAAACGTTCGGCTGACTTGTACATGCACATTTTTACCTATTTCCATGTAGCGGCACCCGCAATCAGTTGTTATTATGTAATATTATTAATGGGTTGTATCATTCATTTAAATGCATTATAGACCTTTTCTTTATAACAAGCACAACAACAACAAAACGTTATTATGCCGATGTGCTGTGTGTCTAACGTTACAAGCTGATTTGTGCATGACAGCCACGCATTGACATATTTCCATGTTTGACACGCAAAATGTAACTACAGCTACAGCGCAGACTGGCATCGGCACGGGTTTGGTAGCGTGAACTATACCATAATGCATTGCATGTCATGTATAAAAAGATCAATACCACAATACCTATTGATAACGGCGAAGAAGAGAAGAGAGAGAAAAGAGACAAGAGACAAGAAAAGAGACCACAAAAAAACAACAACAACAAAGATACACAAATGTGTGTATTTACTTCGTTAATGAAGTTTGTGAAAAGTTATGACCATGGTATTGTAATGTCCAAATTGTAACTATATACGACTGTCGCATCTGGCAGGCCGCATCTGGCAGGCCCATGCAGAACACCACTTTGTCAGAAAGCAATAGCATTGGTTCTTTCGATTCTGAACAATTATACAACAATGATACAACTATCGATCTCGGCTTACGCCCCGAACAACTTTGACCCTGGTTTTTATGACCTTTTAACCAAAACCATCTTAGACCTGGCGGGCTTTCGCCTGGTCCTGGGGGCGGATTTCAATGCGGTTTGGGATAACAACATTGATAGAACAGGCGAAACTCAGAGCAGGGACCAACGTCTCGCCTCTGATGCTTTACGCCAGTGGGCAGCCCACACTGGCATGGCTGACATCTGGCGCCTGGTGAACCCTTCCATAAAAGATTATTCTTTTTTCTCGGGAAGACATAGATCCTTCTCAAGGATAGATTTTCTATTCGCGTCTAAAGACTTATTCCAAAATGTTCAAAACGCTTTTTATATACCAGTTACATGGTCCGATCACAAACCTATATGCTGTTCGGTTTTCATAAGGGTTCAACCTGCCAGAGCCCCCAGATGGCCATTCAATTCCTCGCTCTTGCGTGATGAAACATACAAATCTCAATTTGAGAACAACTTAAATGAGTTTTTAGGGTTCAATAAGAACTCGGTATCTGACCCGAGAATTTTGTGGGAGGCAGTGAAGGGCTTTATTAGAAGTAATACCACCCTATATGCATCAACCCCAAAAAAGGAACGTACAGCTAAACTAGAAGCGCTTGACATGAAATATGCTGCTCTGGATGCGACTCTACAATGCTGCTATAGCGATGCTGCTGCTTTAGAAAAAGTATTAATTAAAAAAGAAATTAACTCCCTTTTAAGACGCCGCTCTGAATTTCTCATGCACAAGACAAGGCAGAATTACTACTTTCACTCTGCCAGACCCAGCCACCTGCTAGCTATGAGACTTCGAGCTAATGAACATTTTGCTGACATTTTCAGCGTTAAATCCATAGATGGCACTGTTCTGACCGATCCCAAGAGCATAAATGCAGCTTTTGTCTCTTTTTACAAGCAGCTGTACAGCTCAGAGAATGGCTTTGATAAAGCTGCATGTGAAAGCTTTCTGTCTAATGTCCATATGAAGCACATCACTGACAGTGAAACTGAAAGTTTAAATGCATCTATTACACAAGATGAATTGATGGAAGCAGCGTCAGATATGTGCAAGGGCAAATCGCCAGGTCCAGATGGCATTCCACCAGAGTTCTACCTTACTTTTTGGTCCTTGCTTAGCCCTCTGCTCACAGAGATGATATTGCATTCAGTTAAAGAAGGCTCTTTCTCAAGAGATGTTAACACTGCTCTAATATCCTTGCTGCTTAAAAAAGACAAAGACCCAGCAGAATGTGCCAATTACAGGCCCTTGTCCCTCCTGAATGCGGATCATAAACTTTACGCCAAGGTGCTGGCGCGGCGCCTTCAGGGTCACATGATGAAACTAGTCCATTGCGATCAGACGGGTTTTATTAAATCCAGATTAGCCTCAGATAATGTAAGAAGGCTCCTACATATCATAGATGGTGCCCAAAATGTACTTACTCCAACTGCTGTCCTTTCGCTTGATGCAATGAAGGCCGCTAAGACTAACAGACTGAAGAACAGCTTCTACCACAGGGCCGTCCAGGCCCTAAACACAGCAAAGACCTAAGTTCTGGGCCCTGGACAGTCTGGACGGATTGTATGGCAGCTGCTGGACTGAAAAAATCAGGTGTAGTGCTGAGGCACAAACATGTACATTTCAAGCCTGCAAACTGTGACACTTTAAATAACGTGAAACAATACTATTGTGCAATATGACAACCCTAGTCGTCTATCTGTACAGTATAGTACAGTGGATTGTGTACATAGCCTTTATTTATGTAAACCAGCTCCTTCCCTTCTTGTGATTTTTTTTAAAAAGTGTTTTTTTCCCCCTTTTCCTAACACCAGGGGAGCCACCCCTCCTAAATTTCGTTGTTTGGTACCTGTACTGTAGCAATGACAATAAAGTCCATTCATTCATTCATTCATTCGATCGCTTAGAATGGCCCTTTTTATGGGCAGTCCTAGGAGCAATGGGCTTCGGTACCCCTTTTATTGATATGATTAAGGTGTTATACACTAATCCATCAGCTATGGTAATTACAGGCAAGAACTGCTCCCCCTCTTCCCTATATCTAGAGGCTCCAGGCAGGGCTGCCCATTGAGCCCACTGCTCTTTGTGCTCTCTCTTGAGCCGTTGGCGAGCACCATCCGTCAGTCACCCATGCTATCTCCGATCTCTATCAATGGAACACATCATCACATCTCTTTATATGCCGATGATATATTAGTCTATACGGATAATGCCATACAATGCATCCCACAAATTCTATCTATTCTCGGGCAATACGGTAAACTATCTGGCCTCAAAATAAACTGGCAGAAATCTGCTCTGCTACCTTTGAATCAAGCAATAACCAATGCCCATGCCCCTCTATCCATTCCAGTTGTCAATAATTTTACATACTTGGGGATAGAGATTTTCCCTTCAACTCTTACAATAGCTAAACACAACTATGGTAACACATTAGACAAAATCATACTTGATCTGAATAGATGGTCCTCACTGCCTAATTCACTTCGCAGCCGAGTTTCAATAGTTAAGATGAACATTTTACCCAGAGTATTTTTTTTTAGCTCAATGCTACCTCTCCCTCCACCAACTCAGTACTGGAGTAAGCTAAAAACGGCTGTAACAAAATGTCTATGGCGAGGCAAACGACCGCGTATTAAGTTCTCTACAATGCAGCGAGACAGGACAGACGGCGTTCTCTCCCTTCCAAATTTTAAACACTATTACTGGGCCTTTACACTTAGACCTCTGTTAAATTGGATACAACCTGAGGCTTTGGTGTCATGGCGGGCCCTGGAGGAGAGTCTGGTGCGTCCTCACTCACTCCAAGAGCTTCTGTACTCGAACATTCCCATCACTCACTGTCGCCGGAAATTTGGTCCCATAGTGTCCCAACTGATTTCGACATGGAGGGCAGTAGAGAAACTGAGTGGTTGCCCCTTTGCATGGAATCCTTGCTCTCCATTGTTTAATAATGCCAGACTGCTGATTGGTGGCCATCCTATTCAGTTCTCTTGATGGAAAGAGAAAGGTGTCCAAACACTGGGAGACATCTACGGAAATGAGGGTTTACTTACTTTTCAAGAGCTATGCATAAAATTTGGTTTGCCATGTTCTTCTTTTTTCTTTTATTTACAATTGAGAGCTGCTCTGAAAGCCAGTGGAGTCTCTCTGCAAACTCCTCTCACACCACATCCATTGCACAAAGTCCTTTACAGCACTGATGGCTCTAGTGGCCTGGTTTCTAATCTCTATCCTTTTAGTTCTAAACACGCTTACGCTTACGCTTTCTAAACACCCCTGGCTTTGGATACTATATGGAGGGCCCACATCCCAGAACTAGATTCAGCCTTTGATTGGGATAAGGTCTGGTCCAACATACTGTTAGCATCTAGAAATCCTGACCACCAGCAAATCCATTACAACTTCATACATAGAGTTTACCTGACACCCAAGAAACTTTTCTTGATGAAAATCAACACACACCCTACTTGCACCTTGTGCGCTAACAAGGCCTATGGCACCTACATGCACATGGTCTGGGAGTGTCCTCCAGTGGCTAGTTTCTTCCTGCATAGGACCTTGTCTACCTTTGAGAACTTGACATCCTCTCTCCTGAACATCTGTATTGCTGTCTGACCCCTGGACCTGAGGGCATACTTGGTTGTCTGGATTGGTTGTCCCTAAAGTGGGCGGAGCTTGTGTCAAAGTGAGCGGAGCTTAAGTCAACGTGGGCGGAGCTTGTGTAAAAGTGGGCGGAGCTTGTGTCAAAGTGGGCGGAGCTTGTGCAGCTCACTCTCTCTATGCCCTGGGACTTGAAGAAGAAGGAGAAGAAGAAAAAGTCCCAGGCACCCAAAAATCTCCACGATGAAGCGTCACAGGGGTCCGGTCACGTGGCCCGAGTTTCGAGGCGCTAGCTCAAACGGTCTCTCCGTTAACGAGTTTCCTGCAAATTAGCCACGAGCTCACCGTTCAATGCTAACGATATACCTTTTCGGAATCAGCGTGATCTCACGATCATAAAAGCCAATGGGGGAAAAAAAAAAAGTCAGATTAAAAAAAAAAGACAAGTAGTCCTTATCAAACTATAAAAAGTGCGGCGTTTCCCGGGCATACGCAGGTGCACGTGCCCCCAAAGTGGGCGTGGCTTAAGTCAAAGTGGGCGGAGCTTGTGTCTGAGTGGGCGGAGCTTGTGTCAGAGTGGGCGGAGCTTGTGTCTAAGTGGGAGTGGCTTAAGTCTAAGTGGGCGGAGCTTTGTCTAAGTGGGCGGAGCTTACGTCAAAGTGGGCGGAGCTTGAGTCAAAGTGGGCGGAGCTTAAGTCAAAGTGGGCGGAGCTTGTGTAAAAGTGGGCGGAGCTTGTGTAAAAGTGGGCGGAGCTTAAGTCAAAGTGGGCGGAGCTTGTGTCAAAGTGGGCGGAGCTTGTGTCAAAGTGGGCGGAGCTTACGTCAAAGTGGGCAGAGCTTGTGTAAAAGTGGGCGGAGCTTAAGTCAAAGTGGGCGGAGCTTAAGTCAAAGTGGGCGGAGCTTGTGTCAAAGTGGGCGGAGCTTAAGTCAAAGTGGGCGGAGCTTAAGTCAAAGTGGGCACAACAACCACACACGCACACACACGCGCGCGCACACACGCACGCGCACACGCACGTGCACACACACTCGCGCACGTACGCGCACGCACGCGCACACGCGCAAACACACACACGCGCACACGTGCACACGCACACTCACGCACACGCGCACACGCACATACACGCGCGCACACACACACGCGCGCGCACTCACGCGCACGTACGCGCACGCACGCGCACAAACACATGCGCGCACACACACACACGCGCACACGCACACACACGCGCGCACACACACGCGCACGTACGCGCGCGCACGCACGCGCACACGCACACACACGCACACACGCGCGCAAGCACACGCACACACACACGCACGCGCGAACACACAGTAACACAGACACATTCAGACAAAGTAACACACACATTCAGACACAGTAACACACACATTCAGACACAGTAACACACACATTCAGACACAGTAACAGACACAGTAACACACACATTCAGACACAGTAACAGACACATTCAGACACAGTAACAGACACATTCAGACACAGTAACAGACACATTCAGACACAGTAACACACACGTTCAGACACAGTAACACACACATTCAGACACAGTAACAGACACAGTAACACACACATTCAGACACAGTAACAGACACAGTAACACACACATTCAGACACAGTAACAGACACAGTAACACACACATTCAGACACAGTAACACACACATTCAGACACAGTAACAGACACATTCAGACACAGTAACAGACACATTCAGACACAGTAACAGACACATTCAGACACAGTAACACACACGTTCAGACACAGTAACACACACATTCAGACACAGTAACAGACACACTCAGACACAGTAACACACACATTCAGACACAGTAACACACACACTCAGACACAGTAACAGACGCACACATTCAGACACAGTAACACACACATTCAGACACAGTAACAGACGCACACATTCAGACACAGTAACACACACATTCAGACACAGTAACAGACACACACATTCAGACACAGTAACACACACACATACATTCAGACACAGTAACACAGACACACGCATTCAGATACACACACACATTCAGACACAGTAACACAGACACACACATTCACACACACACACACACACACATTCAGACACAGTAACAGACACACATTCAGACACAGTAACAGACACACATTCAGACACAGTAACACACACATTCAGACACACACACATTCAGACACAGTAACACACACAGACACACACACACTCAGACACAGTAACAGACACACACATTCAGACACATTCAGACACACACATACATTCAGACACAGTAACAGACACACATTCAGACACAGTAACACACACATTCAGACACACACACACATTCAGACACAGTAACACACACAGACACACACACACTCAGACACAGTAACAGACACACACATTCAGACACATTCAGACACACACATACATTCAGACACAGTAACAGACACATTCAGACACAGTAACACACACATTCAGACACAGTAACACAGACACACACATTCAGACACAGTAACACACACATTCAGACACAGTAACACAGACACACACATTCAGACACAGTAACAGACACACATTCAGACACAGTAACACACACATTCAGACACAGTAACAGACACACACATTCAGACACATTCAGACACACACATACATTCAGACACAGTAACAGACACATTCAGACACAGTAACACACACATTCAGACACAGTAACACAGACACACACATTCAGACACAGTAACACACACATTCAGACACAGTAACACAGACACACACATTCAGACACAGTAACACAGACACACACATTCAGACACAGTAACACAGACACACACATTCAGACACAGTAACGCACACATTCAGACACAGTAACACACACATTCAGACACAGTAACACACACATTCAGACACAGTAACACAGACACACACATTCAGACACAGTAACACAGACACACACATTCAGACACAGTAACACACACATTCAGACACAGTAACACACACATTCAGACACAGTAACACACACTCAGACACAGTAACACACACATTCAGACACAGTAACACAGACACACACAGACACACACATTCAGACACAGTAACACAAACACACACACACACATTCAGACACAGTAACAGACACATTCAGACACAGTAACAGACATACACACACAGACACACACACACACACATTCAGACACAGTAACACAGACACACACATTCAGACACAGTAACAGACATACACACACAGTAACAGACAGACACACATTCAGACACAGTAACAGACACACACAGGACCATCACCCCCCCCCCCCCCCCCCCAGTGACCTCTGACCTCGGGGCAGGTCGCTGCCGTTGGGGTCGTAGGAGTAGGAGGGGGGCGGGACCGCGCTGACCGCCTCCCCCATCTCGTTCACAAACCAGGGCGAGGGAGGAGGGAGCGCCATGGAAACCACTGGACCACAACAACAACAACATCAGTAGGGATGGAACGATGCACTCAACTCACGATACGATACTCGAGATTTATTTTTAACAAAATGAGATTGCTAACAAATTATGACTGAAAAAGATTGTTATTTGTCTCTAAGACAAAAACTATAAAACTGTATTTTCTTAAAGAATCCCTTTTTATTTCGGAGGTAGGGTATGACTGCATATTTCTTTTCTTTATAAGAACGAAAGCGAAGTCAAAAGTAGATTGCGCCCTCTGCTGGTTAAAAAGAGTACCGCAATTAAATGTTTCATCTCATCGATTTGAATCGTCAGATATTTGTGTCCACTTGACAGAGACACACACACACACACACACACACACAGGGTACCTGGTCTGTGTGTGTTTGTGTGTGTGTGTGTGTGTGTGGGGGGGGGGGTACCTGGTCTGGCCAGTGTGTGTGTGTGTGTGTGTGTGTGTGTGTACCTGGTCTGGCCAGGGTGTGTGTGTGTGTGTGTACCTGGTCTGGCCAGGGTGTGGGGGGGCAGGGGCGCCCCCTGGGCGTGTGTGGGGGCCGGGGGGGGGGGCGGGGGTCTGGGAGGAGGAGGAGGAGGAGGAGGAGTTGGAGGTGAAGATGGCGGCGGGCGCCGTGTTGACGGCCTGGGAGGAGGAGAGGACCGCCGCCTTCACCACCACCTGACAGGAAGTAGCACAGGACACACAGGAAGTACACACGTCATCACAGGAAGTAGCACAGGACACACAGGAAGTACACACGTCATCACAGGAAGTAGCACAGCACACACAGGAAGTACACACGTCACCACAGGAAATTGTTTGGTGTTCAGGGTAAGTGGTACTCTTCGTTTTAAGGTGTGTGTGTGTGTGTGTGTGTGTGTACCTGTTGAGAGTAGCTGTATGTGGCAACACCCTCTTGTGGCGAGCCTGCGCGAGAGCCTTCCTCCTGGATGGTCTGCAGAACAACCAGAC
>NC_137678.1:52065813-52088313 GCF_963989245.1 Nansenia antarctica | reverse complement strand
GCCGCGCGCGAATATCCTCACAGAACTTGTCTCGCGCTATTGTTCAGCCTGCACGGGTAACGTTACTGTCAAGTCAGCCGTGTCACAGTCAGTCACTAGGTAACGTATGCTAGCCTACTCACCATGGCTGGTGAAAAACTTTAGACGGGATACTGTCATTGGCCTTCCTTGTTATTACCAGGCAGTGACAGTCTATGGCTGCAAAAGGCACGGTCGCCCCTAAGCTTTAGCAAATATATTGTGGTTTACTTAATACTGTTCAGCACTGGGGTTACATGCAATGCATGACTTGTGCTATAGGCTAAATACAATTATTAAAGCGGCAAGTAGCAAGTGTGCGCATCAAAGGCATTAGGCACCTAACATCCATGCTGTATAAACCACATGACAACCGTCCGTTATTTCCCGAACTTTGCCCGAACCCCCTGCGAGGACCCGGGGAACAACGGCACGCTCCCCGCGGCTGATATCAGACTGGCCGCGGGAGTGAGTGTTGAGGGAGAGAGGAGACGGCAACCCTCGCTCGCCATAGACTGTATCCCTACTCGTCTCTCCTGAGCTCGGTTGTAACGTGAACCGTGGAATACGGGATATGTTAGATGCTTTACAGTAATTCCCCAAATGACCAGAAAAGGAAGTTAGATTTGTCGCTGGTCGCTTTTGACTAATTAAGTCGCCAAGGGGCTCTGGAAGTTGGCAACACTGTGAGTGCGTTCTTTAAACTTCCTTGTGTACGTTAATGAAAGGTGCTGATTGGCCGAAAAGGAATTGCTCTTTCTTAAGGACCCGGATTATGGCCAGAGATATGTGCCACTAGAATCTGAATTTGAATTACTGACTTAAAATGTCCTAAAAATACAACAACATCTAAGTTAAATTGATTACAGTGTGTTTTATTGGCATAAAAAAAATAAAAAATAAAATAATAATTCTCGCGATAATATCGTGGATCGCGATTATTTTGCCCACGATAATCGTGACATGACATTTTCTAATCGTCCCACCCCTATTGTAGATATAGATGTAGTAGATATAGATATAGGTATAGATATAGGTATAGATAGACAGATATAGTAGATATAGGTATAGATATAGTAGGTATCCAGATATAGATATAGATGTAGATATAGATATAGATGTAGATATAGATATAGATATAGTAGACTAAGGTACCGTGATCTGAAGGAGTAGTTGTCGTAGGTCTGGTAGCAGCGCTTGCCTGGGTGGGGGTAGAACACCTCTGGACTAGGGCTGCACGATTAATCGATTTTAAATCGAAATCGCGATTTGAAATGATGCGATTAGCTAATCGCAAAGCCTGCGATTTGCCTGCGATTTATTTTATTTATTTTTTTAAACCTTTATTTTACCAGGAAGTCACATTGAGATTAAAACCTCTTTTGGAAATTTGATCAGCACTCATGGAATGCCTCTTGTCCAATCAAATTACTTGGTCTCTTTATGACTTTGAACCCGGTGCTCTCAGAGCGAATTTACGAACGCAGGCATAGGTTGTGTCACGACAGTCAGTCCAATTATTATGAGACTTTGGGCTAACGTAACGGAGACAATTAGACACCACATGGCTTACTGGACGTATGATAAACGTTAGTATGTTATAATTGCGACAGGTAAGTGTACAATTTCACTATACTAACTGTACCAGCCAAGTGCATGTCGGTGCTGTTAGTCCAGCCTTAAACTTAGCTTAGCTAACTTGTAGTCTTTGAGACGGTAGCTTAGCTTAGCTACTCATGCTAACCCGGCGTTAAAGTACAGACACAGAGTTGACAGTCTCAGCAACCTGCGGGTTGGTGTTTATATAGTATAGCAGGCTTATGGATACATGGAAGTTAACTGTTCTGTTGTCAAACATGAATGTGTCCTGTATGCATAACCTCATACCATTCGTTCATACCAGCCGGCTTTAAAGACGCAGAGGTTAGCCTAGCCTAGCCTTGGGCTGAAGTATGTCACAGATTCCTAAGTCGAGGTGACGTGTGTCTGTGCTCCATAGTCAGAGACCACCATTCTATCATTCATCAGTTCGACTGTTGACCGAGTCATCTAGATGTGGTCCTTTCAGTTATAGTCACAGTGTATCCCCAAATGATCATTTTAATAGCTGGATCATCTTAGAAAGTAGCCACCTGTCTAGATGAGATGAGGTTATCATATATACAATTCATATCTTTTAAGTTCTCATCCTTGCATTAGAATTAGAGCAGTTAATAGTTTGATGGTATCATGTGGTAATGCTCTCTGAAAATAGGTGATATTCATCCAATCACCTGCCAAGTATTTTTTGAAAGTACCTGCCCTTTTCCAAACAGCTTCCAATTAAGCTTTCCTAGATGGTTGTGTGAAACAAACCACCTGAGTCAGGTTAGTAATGCTCCATCACATGTTTTAATCTGAAGCTTGATTTTAAAGCAACCCAACTTTAAAGCAACCCAATGTAAGTTTAGTTCTTTCACTCGTAGCTCGGGCTGTGGGGGTGCTAGAGGAGGGAGCCTCTAAGTCCCCTGAAGACGTACAAACAAACTGCACGTTGATACGACCTTCCTAGCCGGAGATATGGCCACACTTTACAAAAACTCCCCTTTCTTTTTTCCTTTTTGCTATTTAAAAATAAAATAATCGCAAATTAATAATAATAATAATAATGCATTTTATTTATAAAAGCACTTTACATATAAAATCTCAGAGTGCTTACAACACAGTAGATAAAGCAATAAAAACATTCAATTAAAAGGCTAAAAAAAAAATCGCAATCGCGATATCTGTCCAAATAATCGCAATTCGATTTTTTCCCCAAATCGTGCAGCCCTACTCTGGACCAATCAGGTGGTGGCGGTTCAGGAAGCGGGAGGAGCTTCTGACCAGAACCAGCGTGGCAGGAGAGACGCACCGACACGACATCATCAATAACCACTAATCACCGACATGACATCATCAATAACCACTAATCACCGACATGACATCATCAATAACCACTAATCACCGACATGACATCATCAATAACCACTAATCACCGACATGACATCATCAATAACCACTAATCACCGACATGACATCATCAATAACCACTAATCACCGACACGACATCATCAATAACCACTAATCACCGACATGACATCATCAATAACCACTAATCACCGACATGACATCATCAATAACCACTAATCACCGACATGACATCAATAACCACTAATCACAGACATGACATCATCAATAACCACTAATCACCGACACGACATCATCAATAACCACTAATCACCGACATGACATCATCAATAACCACTAATCACCGACATGACATCAATAACCACTAATCACCGACATGACATCATCAATAACCACTAATCACCGACATGACATCATCAATAACCACTAATCACCGACATGACATCATCAATAACCACTAATCACCGACATGACATCAGCTTATGTGCTGCTTTTCTTGGCCAGGGCTCATTTGAAAAAGAGGCTACAGGCTAAGCTAAGCTAGGCTAAGCTAGGCTAGCTGTCCCAGGAGCTTGAGCAGGCTAGGCTAAGCTAGGCTAAGCTAGGCTAGGCTAGGCTAGCTGTTCCAGGAGGTTGAGCAGGCTAGGCTAAGCTAGGCTAGGCAAGCTGTCCCAGGAGGTTGAGCAGGCTAGGCTAGGCTAGGCTAGCCGTCCCAGGAGGTTGAGCAGGCTAGGCTAGGCTAGCTGTCCCAGGAGGTTGAGCAGGCTAGGCTAGCTGTCCCAGGAGGTTGAGCAGGCTAGGCTAGGCTAGCTGTCCCAGGAGGTTGAGCAGGCTAGGCTAGGCTAAGCTAGGCTAGCTGTCCCAGGAGGTTGAGCAGGCTAGGCTAGGCAAGAAAAAAAAGAGGCTACCGTCTCAACATGCCTCCCTGGTGAAATAAAGGATCAATAATAATAACAACAGAAACTGACCTGGGGGGTCCGTAGCCGCGGGGAGGCCGGGGGGGAGGGTGGGGGTGGTAGTGTCCGTAGGGCAGGGTACCCGGGGGAGGGGGGGGGCCGTGCATACCGGGGGCGCGGCCCGGCTGGAGCCCCCCAGGGCCGGGCTGGAAGCGGGGGGGCACCCCGGTCTGGGGGCGTCCGTACGACACCATCAGCATCTCCTTCCCCCCGCGGGGCTTCCGGAAGAACCGCCGCCGGCCCCTCCCCTCAGAGTCTGGGGGGGGGGGGGGGGGGGGCAGTTTAATGTTAAACTCACATTTCCCACCACGAGCCAGGCCAAACCAGTCCTGTTGGCTTAACACTAGAACAGCCATGGGTGGGGTCATTAACACTAGAACAGCCATGGGTGGGGTCATTAACACTAGAACAGCCGTGGGTGGGGTCATTAACACTAGAACAGCCATGGGTGGGGTCATTAACACTAGAACAGCCGTGGTTGGGGTCATTAACACTAGAACAGCCATGGGTGGGGTCATTAACACTAGAACAGCCGTGGGTGGGGTCATTAACACGAGAACAGCCATGGGTGGGGTCATTAACACTAGAACAGCCGTGGGTGGGGTCATTTAACACTAGAACAGCCATGGGTGGGGTCATTAACACTAGAACAGCCATGGGTGGGGTCATTAACACTAGAACATCCATGGGTGGGGTCATTAACACTAGAACAGCCATGGGTGGGGTCATTAACACTAGAACAGCCATGGGTGGGGTCATTAACACTAGAACAGCCATGGGTGGGGTCATTAACACTAGAACAGCCATGGGTGGGGTCATTAACACTAGAACAGCCATGAGTGGGGTCATTAACACTAGAACAGCCATGAGTGGGGTCATTAACACTAGAACAGCCATGGGTGGGGTCATTAACACTAGAACAGCCATGGGTGGGGTCATTAACACTAGAACAGCCATGGGTGGGGTCATTAACACTAGAACAGCCATGGGTGGGGTTATTAACACTAGAACAGCCATGGGTGGGGTCATTTGACCCTGTGAGTAAATTATTTTATATCTTTGTACTCGATCATATTTCAGGACCCTCCTTTCATGACTTTTCCTAGATATGTGATGTTCTTGTCCTACCATCCAGTTTTTCTGTGTAGGAGGAGGCAGGCTAATGTACAAGGCAGCCAACTAGTGGTCGTTGTGTGTAAGTAGCAGCTTGAGCATTGTAAAGACTGGTCATTTGACCCCCGAAGTGGCTCTTATAGTTGGTAAAAAAACGCACGGCTGTTCTAGTGTCAATCCTCATCCCAGACTAAAAACCATCTTCAATGGAGATTTTAGACTGAAAGTGTGGTTTAGTCCAGGACTAGGTTGCATAAATATAGACCCAGTCTTAGACTTGGATCTCACTTTAAGTCAGTCTTGCTGTAGACTCTAAGATGTTCCTGTTGCATAAAGCTCGCCTATGAGTGGCTAAAGTAAGACTGACTTAGATAGCCTGTCACGCAATGCATTCTAGGTAAAATAAGACACTTGACAGAAAAGAAAAAAAACATGGCGGCCGAAACAGCTACACCTAGCTACACCTAGCGGTAGGGCTGCCACGATTAGTCGACTAGTCGCGACGACGTCGATTACCAAAATCGTCGCCGACATATTTGGTAATCGACGTCGTCGCATGTTTTTTTGGAGCTGAAATAAGCGATAAGCATTAGATTTTCTTCCCTGAAGCTGCCACTGGCTAGCGTCTCCCAGTGTCTTTGATGTACATGCGCAGTGTCGGTCATCCGGGGCACACGTGACATCTCCGGAAAAACAAACAGAAATGTCTTCCTGTCCTCGTACCTCTAAAGTGTGGGAGCATTTCAACCACAACGTTGAAAAAAAGAATGTGAAATGTAAAATTTGCAAAGCTGAACTCGCTTATCATGGCAGCACGTCTATGATGCGCGAGCATCTCAAAAGGAAGCACGTTTGTGGCAGATGACGAGGAAGACGATGGCTCGTCTCGGTAAGCTAGTTAGCTTGTTATTGGCTAACGATATTGTTACGTTAAAAGCCTTCTTACATTATTTTACGTTATGTGCTGTAACGTTGTCATCAAAGCGATACTTATCAAATAGCTAAAAATTTTGTCTTAATGTTACAGTGCTAAGAAGGCGCGTTCTATGGATAGTTATCTTGTCAAGATGCCAACGTTCACACCCCAGCAAGCCACCGTCCTGACCGGATCAATCCTGAACATGCTGGTTAACAAGGGTCTCATATCCTTAACCAGCATGTTCAGGATTGATTAGGGGCGTTTCCCCACACTATCTAAGCTGGCAAAATCTTTTCTGTGCATCCCTGCAACCTCCACCCCATCCGAGAGGATCTTCTCTGCAGCAGGGAACATCTGCTCTCAAAAGAGAGCAAGCCTCTCTCCAGAACATGTGGAAATGCTGACTTTCCTCGCTATGAATGAATAGTCCACACAGGAGAGAAACACTTTCTTTGCTCAGTCTCCTGCACTTTTCTTTGTTATTTGATTGAGACCAAATCTTTTCTCTACAAACATTTCTTTTTGTGGATAATTGCTCTTTTTTAGTTGCCTTAGTGCCTACCTCATTTTATTTTGCAGCACTATTCAATACATTTAAAATGTATGTTTGATGCCAGAGATGAGTGAAGCAAAGCAACACTTTTGTACTCTGTACAAGTATTTATTTTTGTTTTTGTATTCTTTTGGTTGCCTAGTGCCTAGCCTATTTCATTTTACTCAGCAGTTTGCACTCTCTACTACTCTTTACATTACATTACATGCAAGTGATGCCAGAAATAAATCTGCAAAGTTCATTAAAATATCTATTTTTGAGTGAACAATCATTTTAATTGTCTTTATTTTTAGGTAGTATGCCTACTAGTGCTGTCCCAAACGACTATTTTTCTAACGATTAATCTAGCGATTATTTTATAGATTATTCGATTAGTCTAACGACTAATTTATCGATAAGTCTAACGATAATTTTTGTGCTGTAAAAATAAAATACAAAAATAAAATAAAAACGTATTTGTCTCCACCTCACTGCTATGTTTAGCCAACTTGAATGCCAACATGGCCATTTAGAAGTCTGTCCATCACCACAACACATAGCTAGCTAACGTTACTCTCGCTGCTATGTTATGATTAGCTAAATTGATGCTAACGTAGCATGCGAGCTACGAGCTAGATAACGTACAGTAGGTGCTCGCACCACAATGACAATAGGCTACCGTAGCTAGCCAGCTACATAGCTAACGTTACTAACACCAGAAGACAAGACATACGAACTGTGGTGAGCTACATTGCTTGTGTAACATTAGCTAGTAGCTATCCATTTTTCACTCATACACTTAATTGTCTCGCCTGGTAAAATAAAGGTAAAAAAAAAAAAAAAACGCCTTTTTTTTTGCGACTAACCGACGCATATTACGCTAACCGACGTATTGACGTAGTCGATGACGTCGACGACGTCGAATAATCGTAACAGCCCTAATGCCTACAACAACAACTAACAACTTCAAGCTAAATTTAGAAGCTGATTTAGAAGATGATAGCTAAATAAGAGTGATTGAGTAATTGTGCGATAAGCTGTAATTTATGATCCGATTAGTCGACTAATCGTAAAAATAATCGGTGACTAGTCGACTATGAAAATAATCGTTTGTGGCAGCCCTACCTAGCGGCGGAAGATCTGAGAGATAAACTAACATTTCTTCTGCTGAAAACGTATGTATGCTGGAGGAATATAATGTGGAGAAAAGTATACTGCTTTGCAGTTTTAACCAGTGAAGTAGTTTACCGCGCTGGAGTTACAGTGTTAGCTAGCTACTAGCCCTGACTCGTTCCCATAGCAACACAGCTCTTAAATCAAGCTTAGCTACAGACCCAGTAGTGTTTCTATAGTAACTACAGACCAGTTCTGCCTGGTACTGGTAGTGTTAGGTACTGACCCAGTTCAGGTACTGGTAGTGTTAGGTACTGACCCAGGTCTGCCTGGTACTGGTCGCGTCGTCCTCCCTTGCGGCTAGGCGTGATGTTCCAGGCAGGGACGGGGTTAACGGGCTTCAGGTTGGTCAGAGACACCAGGTGTCTAGAGAGAGGAGGGGAGAGGAGGGGGGTTAAGGGTGTTATAATCGTGTTATAATCGTGTTGTAAGCGTGTTACAGGGGTCAGGCGTCTCACTTCTCTCCCAGCTCCTCTATGAAGACGGTCACAGCGCTGGGATGGGAGCCCACCTCCTGGATGAAGGCGTTGTAGTACTTCCCCTTGGGGTCCAGACGCACCTGCAGAGAGGAACCACACCTTAACACCTGTCGCTCAACACCTGTCGCTCAACACCTGTCGCTCAACACCTGTCGCTTAACACCTGTAGCTTAACACCTGTAGCTTAACACCTGTAGCTTAACACCTGTAGCTTAACACCTGTAGCTTAACACCTGTAGCTTAACACCTGTAGCTTAACACCTCAACACCTGTCGCTCAACACCTGTCGCTCAACACCTGTCGCTCAACACCTCAACACCACAGCTGCCAGCAGACAACAACAACAACAAAAACAACAACAACAAACACAACGTTCAGTTACTCTACCTGACACTCGTCACCCAGGAAGTACTGTCTTTACCTGACACCCAGGAAGTACTGTCTTTACCTGACACCCAGGAAGTACTGTTTTTACCTGACACCCAGGAAGTACTGTCTTTACCTGACACCCAGGAAGTACTGTCTTTACCTGACACTTGTCACCCAGGAAGTACTGTCGTCCAGCGAACACCATGTAGTCAGTCTTCTGCATCTCTGTCACACACACACACACACACACACATTTACATTTATGGCATTTAGCAGACGCCTTATTCCAAAGCAACTTACAATCAATACATTTGAATACTAAGCATGTGAATCAGCAGTCCACCATTCGTTGCAGGAAGAGTAATCTAGCTCGGGCCCGGGGCCACTGATAGAAGAAAAAACCTTCTCCCTATCGCCTTCTACTAAAACTTTTTTTATTTTTTTTTATTTTTTTTCTGGAGAAACTGAGAAACAGTACAAGGGGGGCAATAGAAGTTCTTAGGGACACAGTAGAGGGGAAAGCGGGTGTCTTTAGGAGACGTAGTGGTGAGGGTCAGAAGATGTCTCAGGAGGAGCAGTTAAGATGTAACCTGAAGAGATGGGTCACACACACACACACACACACACACACACACACACACACACACACGTTAGTTAGTATTCATCTCCACAGTCATAACCCAGCACTTCTGATTGGCCCAGGTGTTACCATGGTGACCAGGTGTCGTACATGACTGGCCCAGGTGTTACCATGGAGACATTTGCGGCTGTCGTGCCAGACGTCTAACTCCACGTTGCGGTACATCTCCGGGTCCAGCGCCTTCAGAACCTTGTAGGGCAGAGAAAGCCTGGGCGGGCCTTCTGGAACCTGAGACACCAGAACCAGAGAGAGGGTCAGAACCAGAGAGAGACCAGAACCAGAGAGAGGGTCAGAACCAGAGAGAGACCAGAACCAGAGAGAGGGTCAGAACCAGAGAGAGACCAGAACCAGAGAGAGGGTCAGAACCAGAGAGAGACCAGAACCAGAGAGAGGGTCAGAACCAGAGAGAGACCAGAACCAGAGAGAGGGTCAGAACCAGAGAGAGACCAGAACCAGAGAGAGGGTCAGAACCAGAGAGAGACCAGAACCAGAGAGAGGGTCAGAACCAGAAGGAGATCAGATAGATAGATGTAGTCCAAACTCATCCTTCAAGTCAAACTGTCACCAGAACCATGCGTCACTGAGCAGCCTGTGGAGGGAGGGAGGGAGGGAAGGAGGAGGGTCCTCACCTTGGCTTCCTCCAGCAGGGTTCTGGACTTCTCTTCGGACCGGCCCAGCCCGTTCAGCTCCCACTCATCCCTGCTGCAGAACCACCAGAAACAGACGACTTTACACCCTCACAACAACAACAACAACCATGATGATGTTAATGACGATGTGGGGAGCATGCAACGTCTGGCCTGTAGGGGGAGAGGAGGGGACTGTAGGGGGAGAGGAGGGGCCTGTAGGGGGAGAGAAGGGGCCTGTAGGGGCGTCCAGATGAAGACGTCTGTCCGTCTGTCCGATTCAGAGTCTGGTCAAGATGGACGCCCACCCAACCGACGTGCAGAGCAAGACCCAAGAGCTTGACCTCTGACCCCCCAGGCCTCACCTCTGACCCCTGTCCTCGGGGGTGTCGTAGCCCGCGTCCTCACTGCACACCGATAGGCTGTTCCTATAGCGACGGCCCCGGAAGCCCTCCAAGGCCACCTGCACCTCCGCCTCGTCCACGCCCATCACACGAGTGTACAGCAGGTCATACAACACGGCTGGAGAGGAGAGATCACATGTTCACACGCGTGTACCGTAGGGGGTGCAACGGTTCAGTTGGCCCACGGTTCAGTATGAACTTCGGTTTTCGGGTCGCGTTTTTTTTTTTTTTTTTTTTATGCTACTGTTTATTTACAAACTGTTACTTTACTTTATTTTGCTTATACTTGTGGAACTTTAACATTTAGACACATTCCAGAATATGACTGTAATAATATATATAAACAAAAAACACTTTCAAATGTAAAAATAATTAATAAACACTTTGTGACTTGTACTGAAACTACAGATCGTAAGCTTTCAAATGATGCGTCATACATTGGAAATCTGCAAAAAGATGTCGAAGTTAGAGTCATTTGAATGTTGTTAGACCTCAGGCACATGAGGGGGTTAAACTGGCTGTCATTGAAACCGGACACAAACGCTGCTAACAGCTAGCGGCTAACAAAGCACATCGCTACAAAGATCTAACTGTATTTTAATAACATCATAACATGCTGAGAGAACATCAACATGCTAAAAACACATAACTACACATGACTAGATGATCACAGTCCTTGCTTTTGAACACGTCTTAAAATGAAAGTATGCTCACCCTGGCAGAGAGCAGCGTCCAGGGGGTAGCTCCTAGCGTACACAATGTCATAGTGGCCGTTGTTGGAGCAGCACAGCAAGATCTACAACAAACATCAATAACCTATTAATCAATAACCTATTAATCAATAATCAAATATATAAATAATAAATCGTTATATTCCTGTAGACAAGACGCACAACAGTAGAGGTTGTGAAGATAAAATGGCTATACCTTGGTAACCTAATCCAACACTGAGGAGGCAGACATGCTGCAGTGTTGACAAAGAGAGAGCGCCACCTAGTGGTCAGATCTAGTCACACCTTTGTGCCCACCACACCTGGTTCAATTAACCACACCTGGTTCAATTAACAATGTCATTGAGGGTTGCCGGGCGACCAATGACATGTCTCCTATACCTCAGGAAGGGTGTAGGGGGGTTGGTGGTGGGGGGGGTAGGGTGTAGGAGGGAGGGTGTGCAGGGGGGAGGGTGTGCGGGGGGGAGGGGGGAGGGTGTGCAGGGGGGAGGGTGGGTCTGACCTTGTCCACAAAGCCTTCATCTGTGATCTCTGTTGGTGGCTTCCCTGGGTACCTGTATATGAGGAAACACCGCCTGGAGAGACACACACACACACACACACACACACACACACACACCACTTCAGGTACTGATAACAGCATTAGATCATTTGAGGTTAAAATTGTTTTTGTGATCAAATGTGTTATGTTTTACCCCCCCCCCCATAACAGGCATAAGCCCCCCCATAACAGACATAAGCCCCCCCCCATAACAGACATAAGCCCCCCCATAACAGACATAAGCCCCCCCATAACAGACATAAGACCCCCCCCCATAACAGACATAAGCCCCCCCATAACAGACATAAGCCCCCCCCCATAACAGACATAAGCCCCCCCCCCATAACAGACATAAGCCCCCCCATAACAGACATAAGCCCCCCCATAACAGACATAAGCCCCCCCCATAACAGACATAAGCCCCCCCATAACAGACATAAGCCCCCCCATAACAGGCATAAGCCCCCCCCCCATAACAGGCATAAGCCCCCCCCCCATAACAGACATAAGCCCCCCCATAACAGGCATAAGCCCCCCCCCCCATAACAGACATAAGCCCCCCCATAACAGACATAAGCCCCCCCCATAACAGGCATAAGCCCCCCCCATAACAGGCATAAGCCCCCCCCCCCATAACAGACATAAGCCCCCCCATAACAGACATAAGACCCCCCCCCCATAACAGACATAAGCCCCCCCATAACAGACATAAGCCCCCCCCCCATAACAGACATAAGCCCCCCCATAACAGACATAAGCCCCCCCATAACAGACATAAGCCCCCCCCCATAACAGGCATAAGCCCCCCCCCCCATAACAGACATAAGCCCCCCCATAACAGGCATAAGCCCCCCCCCCCATAACAGGCATAAGCCCCCCCATAACAGACATAAGCCCCCCCATAACAGACATAAGCCCCCCCCCCATAACAGACATAAGCCCCCCCATAACAGACATAAGCCCCCCCATAACAGACATAAGCCCCCCCATAACAGACATAAGCCCCCCCATAACAGACATAAGCCCCCCCATAACAGACATAAGCCCCCCCATAACAGGCATAAGCCCCCCCCCCATAACAGGCATAAGCCCCCCCCCATAACAGACATAAGCCCCCCCCCCATAACAGACATAAGACCCCCCCATAACAGACATAAGCCCCCCCCCATAACAGACATAAGCCCCCCATAACAGACATAAGCCCCCCCATAACAGACATAAGCCCCCCCATAACAGACATAAGCCCCCCCATAACAGACATAAGCCCCCCCCCCATAACAGACATAAGCCCCCCCCCCATAACAGACATAAGCCCCCCCATAACAGACATAAGCCCCCCATAACAGACATAAGCCCCCCCATAACAGACATAAGCCCCCCCCATAACAGACATAAGCCCCCCCCCATAACAGACATAAGCCCCCCCATAACAGACATAAGCCCCCCCCCCATAACAGACATAAGCCCCCCCCATAACAGACATAAGCCCCCCCCCATAACAGACATAAGCCCCCCCCCATAACAGACATAAGCCCCCCCCATAACAGACATAAGCCCCCCCCCATAACAGACATAAGCCCCCCCATAACAGACATAAGCCCCCCCCCATAACAGACATAAGCCCCCCCATAACAGGCATAAGCCCCCCCATAACAGACATAAGCCCCCCCATAACAGACATAAGCCCCCCCCCCATAACAGACATAAGCCCCCCCCCATAACAGACATAAGACCCCCCCCATAACAGACATAAGCCCCCCCATAACAGACATAAGCCCCCCCATAACAGACATAAGCCCCCCCCCCATAACAGACATAAGCCCCCCCCCCATAACAGACATAAGCCCCCCCCCATAACAGACATAAGCCCCCCCCCCATAACAGACATAAGCCCCCCCCCATAACAGACATAAGCCCCCCCATAACAGACATAAGCCCCCCCATAACAGACATAAGCCCCCCCCCATAACAGACATAAGCCCCCCCCCCATAACAGACATAAGCCCCCCCCCCATAACAGACATAAGCCCCCCCATAACAGACATAAGCCCCCCCCATAACAGACATAAGCCCCCCCCATAACAGACATAAGACCCCCCCCCCATAACAGACATAAGCCCCCCCATAACAGACATAAGCCCCCCCATAACAGACATAAGCCCCCCCATAACAGACATAAGCCCCCCATAACAGACATAAGCCCCCCCATAACAGACATAAGCCCCCCCATAACAGACATAAGCCCCCCCCCATAACAGACATAAGCCCCCCCCCATAACAGACATAAGACCCCCCCCCATAACAGACATAAGCCCCCCCATAACAGACATAAGCCCCCCCATAACAGACATAAGCCCCCCCCATAACAGACATAAGCCCCCCCCCATAACAGACATAAGCCCCCCCCCATAACAGACATAAGCCCCCCCATAACAGACATAAGCCCCCCCCATAACAGGCATAAGCCCCCCCCATAACAGACATAAGCCCCCCCCCATAACAGACATAAGCCCCCCCCCATAACAGACATAAGCCCCCCCATAACAGACATAAGCCCCCCCCATAACAGACATAAGCCCCCCCCATAACAGACATAAGCCCCCCCCCATAACAGACATAAGCCCCCCCATAACAGACATAAGCCCCCCCATAACAGACATAAGCCCCCCCATAACAGACATAAGCCCCCCCCATAACAGACATAAGCCCCCCCATAACAGACATAAGCCCCCCCCATAACAGACATAAGCCCCCCCCCCATAACAGACATAAGCCCCCCCCATAACAGACATAAGCCCCCCCCCCATAACAGACATAAGCCCCCCCATAACAGACATAAGCCCCCCCATAACAGACATAAGCCCCCCCATAACAGACATAAGCCCCCCCCCCATAACAGACATAAGCCCCCCCCATAACAGACATAAGCCCCCCCCCCATAACAGACATAAGCCCCCCCCCATAACAGACATAAGCCCCCCCATAACAGACATAAGCCCCCCCATAACAGACATAAGCCCCCCCCCCATAACAGACATAAGACCCCCCCATAACAGACATAAGCCCCCCCATAACAGACATAAGCCCCCCCCCCATAACAGACATAAGCCCCCCCATAACAGACATAAGCCCCCCCATAACAGACATAAGCCCCCCCATAACAGACATAAGCCCCCCCATAACAGACATAAGCCCCCCCCCATAACAGACATAAGCCCCCCCATAACAGACATAAGCCCCCCCATAACAGACATAAGCCCCCCCCCCATAACAGACATAAGCCCCCCCCATAACAGACATAAGCCCCCCCCATAACAGACATAAGCCCCCCCATAACAGACATAAGCCCCCCCATAACAGACATAAGCCCCCCCATAACAGACATAAGCCCCCCCATAACAGACATAAGCCCCCCCCCATAACAGACATAAGCCCCCCCCCATAACAGACATAAGCCCCCCCCCCATAACAGACATAAGCCCCCCCATAACAGACATAAGCCCCCCCCATAACAGACATAAGCCCCCCCATAACAGACATAAGCCCCCCCATAACAGACATAAGCCCCCCCCCCATAACAGACATAAGCCCCCCCATAACAGACATAAGCCCCCCCATAACAGACATAAGACCCCCCCCATAACAGACATAAGACCCCCCCCATAACAGACATAAGCCCCCCCCCCATAACAGACATAAGCCCCCCCCCATAACAGACATAAGCCCCCCCCCCATAACAGGCATAAGCCCCCCCATAACAGACATAAGCCCCCCCATAACAGACATAAGCCCCCCCCCCATAACAGGCATAAGCCCCCCCATAACAGACATAAGCCCCCCCCCATAACAGACATAAGACCCCCCCATAACAGACATAAGCCCCCCCATAACAGACATAAGCCCCCCCATAACAGGCATAAGCCCCCCCCATAACAGACATAAGACCCCCCCCCCATAACAGACATAAGCCCCCCCATAACAGACATAAGCCCCCCCATAACAGACATAAGACCCCCCCATAACAGACATAAGCCCCCCCATAACAGACATAAGCCCCCCCATAACAGACATAAGCCCCCCCATAACAGACATAAGACCCCCCCCCCCATAACAGGCATAAGCCCCCCCCCCATAACAGACATAAGACCCCCCCATAACAGACATAAGACCCCCCCATAACAGACATAAGCCCCCCCCCCATAACAGACATAAGACCCCCCCATAACAGACATAAGCCCCCCCATAACAGACATAAGCCCCCCCCCATAACAGACATAAGACCCCCCCATAACAGACATAAGACCCCCCCATAACAGACATAAGCCCCCCCATAACAGACATAAGCCCCCCCCCATAACAGACATAAGACCCCCCCCCATAACAGGCATAAGCCCCCCCCCCATAACAGACATAAGCCCCCCCATAACAGACATAAGCCCCCCCATAACAGACATAAGACCCCCCCATAACAGACATAAGACCCCCCCCCCATAACAGACATAAGCCCCCCCATAACAGACATAAGCCCCCCCCCCATAACAGACATAAGCCCCCCCATAACAGACATAAGCCCCCCCCCATAACAGACATAAGACCCCCCCCCATAACAGGCATAAGCCCCCCCCCCATAACAGACATAAGCCCCCCCATAACAGACATAAGCCCCCCCATAACAGACATAAGACCCCCCCATAACAGACATAAGACCCCCCCCCCATAACAGACATAAGCCCCCCCATAACAGACATAAGCCCCCCCCCATAACAGACATAAGCCCCCCCATAACAGACATAAGCCCCCCCATAACAGACATAAGCCCCCCCATAACAGACATAAGCCCCCCCCATAACAGACATAAGCCCCCCCCCATAACAGACATAAGCCCCCCCATAACAGACATAAGCCCCCCCCCCAACACAGACATAAGCCCCCCCCCCATAACAGACATAAGCCCCCCCCCATAACAGACATAAGCCCCCCCCCATAACAGACATAAGCCCCCCCATAACAGACATAAGACCCCCCCATAACAGACATAAGACCCCCCCCCCATAACAGACATAAGCCCCCCCATAACAGACATAAGCCCCCCCATAACAGACATAAGCCCCCCCATAACAGACATAAGCCCCCCCATAACAGACATAAGCCCCCCCATAACAGACATAAGCCCCCCCATAACAGACATAAGCCCCCCCATAACAGACATAAGACCCCCCCCCATAACAGACATAAGCCCCCCCCCATAACAGACATAAGCCCCCCCCCCATAACAGACATAAGCCCCCCCCCATAACAGACATAAGCCCCCCATAACAGACATAAGCCCCCCCCATAACAGACATAAGACCCCCCCATAACAGACATAAGCCCCCCCCATAACAGACATAAGACCCCCCATAACAGACATAAGCCCCCCCCATAACAGACATAAGCCCCCCCCCCCCATAACAGACATAAGCCCCCCCATAACAGACATAAGCCCCCCCCCATAACAGACATAAGCCCCCCCATAACAGACATAAGCCCCCCCATAACAGACATAAGCCCCCCCATAACAGACATAAGCCCCCCCATAACAGACATAAGCCCCCCCATAACAGACATAAGCCCCCCCCATAACAGACATAAGCCCCCCCATAACAGACATAAGCCCCCCCATAACAGACATAAGACCCCCCCATAACAGACATAAGCCCCCCCATAACAGGCATAAGCCCCCCCCCCATAACAGGCATAAGCCCCCCCCCCATAACAGGCATAAGCCCCCCCCCCCATAACAGACATAAGCCCCCCCCATAACAGTCATAAGCCCCCCCCCATAACAGACATAAGCCCCCCATAACAGACATAAGCCCCCCCCATAACAGACATAAGCCCCCCCATAACAGACATAAGCCCCCCCCATAACAGACATAAGCCCCCCCATAACAGACATAAGCCCCCCCCATAACAGACATAAGCCCCCCCCCATAACAGGCATAAGCCCCCCCATAACAGACATAAGCCCCCCCCATAACAGACATAAGCCCCCCCATAACAGTCATAAGCCCCCCCCCATAACAGACATAAGCCCCCCATAACAGACATAAGCCCCCCCCATAACAGACATAAGCCCCCCCATAACAGACATAAGCCCCCCCCATAACAGACATAAGCCCCCCCATAACAGACATAAGCCCCCCCATAACAGACATAAGCCCCCCCCCATAACAGGCATAAGCCCCCCCCCATAACAGACATAAGCCCCCCCATAACAGGCATGAGCCCCCCCCCATAACAGGCATAAGCCCCCCCCCATAACAGGCATAAGCCCCCCCCATAACAGGCATAAGCCCCCCCCATAACAGACATAAGCCCCCCCCCATAACAGACATAAGCCCCCCCATAACAGGCATGAGCCCCCCCCCATAACAGGCATAAGCCCCCCCCCATAACAGGCATAAGCCCCCCCCATAACAGGCATAAGCCCCCCCCATAACAGACATAAGCCCCCCCCCCCATAACAGGCATAAGCCCCCCCCCCCATAACAGGCATAAGCCCCCCCCCCATAACAGGCATAAGCCCCCCCCATAACAGGCATAAGCCCCCCCCATAACAGGCATAAGCCCCCCCCCCATAACAGGCATAAGCCCCCCCATAACAGGCATAAGCCCCCCCCCATAACAGGCATAAGCCCCCCCCCATAACAGGCATAAGCCCCCCCCCATAACAGGCATAAGCCCCCCCCCCATAACAGGCATAAGCCCCCCCATAACAGGCATAAGCCCCCCCCCCCATAACAGGCATAAGCAAACAGGAAAACAAATATAAGACGACAGTCACTCAACCTGCCACCCGTCTCTCTAACACACACTCACCTGTAACACACACTCACCTGTACCACACACTCACCTGTACCACACACTCACCTGTAACACACACTCACCTGTACCACACACTCACCTGTACCACACACTCACCTGTACCACACACTCACCTGTACCACACACTCACCTGTAACACACACTCACCTGTAACACACACTCACCTGTAACACACACTCACCTGTAACACACACTCACCTGTAACACACACTCACCTGTAACACACACTCACCTGTAACACACACTCACCTGTACCACACACTCACCTGTAACACACACTCACCTGTAACACACACTCACCTGTAACACACACTCACCTGTACCACACACTCACCTGTACCACACACTCACCTGTAACACACACTCACCTGTAACACACACTCACCTGTACCACACACTCACCTGTACCACACACTCACCTGTACCACACACTCACCTGTAACACACACTCACCTGTACCACACACACACCTGTACCACACACTCACCTGTAACACACACTCACCTGTAACACACACTCACCTGTACCACACACACACCTGTACCACACACTCACCTGTACCACACACTCACCTGTAACACACACTCACCTGTACCACACACCAGGGTTTCCGTTAACCGGTAATTCCCGGAATTCTTTGTCCGGTAAAATTTGTTTAAGTCCGACAAATTGAAAACTCGTCGGACAAAATGTCCGGTGAAAATAATTCCCTCCAAGCACAATTTGAATACAATTCGCTAAAGTTCACATTTTGTATTCAAATTGGCTTCGGGCCACCATTCTCAGCTGAGCACCAAACACACACACACACACACACACAACACTGCCCGAGAGAGAAGGACCCGCCCCCTCCAGCCAGCCTATAGGCTAACCAAAGGGGGCGGGTCCTTCTCTCTCGGGCAGTGCCGCGCGTGCACGAGTGTGTGTGTGTGTCCGGTGCCCAGCTGAAAATGGTGGCCCGAAGCGGAAAGCCTTAACTTTATCGCACAATAACAAGGATAACAAACGAAACGGACAACATTTACACTAAGATGGAGACAAACTTCAGCGATATGATCTAACAGCCGGTCTTCAGGACGACATACAGACCCGTATGAGCTTACAGGGCTATCCCCTAAGTATGATTTGACAGGCAGCTAAACGAAATGCCTTCCCAACCAGCGAGACCTGGGGGGTGTTCCATCAACGTCGCCAAAGGAAAACCTAGGCCTACTTCGCCAAGTCCCGCGAGACTCTTAAAAAGATCCAGGCATATCTTGATAGATCTCGCGAGACTTGTCAAAACAAGCCCAGACTTTCCTCCAGCGACGTCGATGGAACACCCCCCTGGTTATAGAAATGACGTTGTTTTATTGATTTTAAAAAAAGGGTAAAACTGGAAAGAGAAAATAGAAAACTCACATTAATCCCAAACAATTTAACAAACTTCAGTTAACGTAATGTGGAGTCCGTTCATTGATCGATGCTGTCTGTTCAGTTCCCAGTGAGGCGCCCGTTCAGCGCTGGATTTGACGCATGGCATAGCGCGCATGCGTCAAATCATGTTATATTATTATATATTATATAGCTCGCATCTAATCGTATCGGATGAGAAATAGACATTAAATGGCATATATAGGCCGCTACACAACAGTAATCACCGCGACAAACAGCTATATTAGATTTGGAAGATTTTTTATTTTTTTATTTATTATTATTATATTTTAATATGATGACCGGAATATATCACGTTTGTCCGGTAAATCGAATTCTTCCCGGACACGATGTCCGACGGCAAATTTTTCTAACGGAAACCCTGCCACACACTCACCTGTACCACACACTCACCTGTACCACACACTCACCTGTACAACAACGACAAGGCCTTTATCTCAACCTGTCCAGCAGTTTCCTGCAGGAAGAAACACAGCAACAGTGAAGGTTTGTTCTGATGTAGGTAAAACACACAACACAAAGGTGTGTGTGTGTGTGTGTATATACACACCAAACACTTTATTATTTTATTATCACCGGTACACCTCATTCTTGGAGGTGGTGTAATGGTGTGAGGAATGTTTTCTTGCCACACTTTGGGTCTGTTAATACCAATCAATCATCACTCGTATGCCACAGCCTATTTGAGTATTGTTGCTGACCATGTGCATCTCCCCATCTTCTAATGGCTACTTCCTGCAGGATAATGCTACTTCCTGCAGGATAATGCACCATGTCACAAAGCAAAGGTATTAGTATAGTGTTCCTAATAAAGGGAGGCCCTACCCAGTATTAGTATAGTGTTAATAAAGGGAGACCCTACCCAGTATTAGTATAGTGTTAATAAAGGGAGACCCTACCCAGTATTAGTATAGTGTTAATAAAGGGAGACCCTACCCAGTATTAGTATAGTGTTAATAAAGGGAGGCCCTACCCAGTATTAGTATAGTGTTAATAAAGGGAGGCCCTACCCAGTATTAGTATAGTGTTAATAAAGGGAGACCCTACCCAGTATTAGTATAGTGTTAATAAAGGGAGGCCCTACCCAGTATTAGTATAGTGTTAATAAAGGGAGGCCCTACCCAGTATTAGTATAGTGTTAATAAAGGGAGGTCCTACCCAGTATTAGTATAGTGTTAATAAAGGGAGGCCCTACCCAGTATTAGTATAGTGTTAATAAAGGGAGGCCCTACCCAGTATTAGTATAGTGTTAATAAAGGGAGGCCCTACCCAGTATTAGTATAGTGTTAATAAAGGGAGGCCCTACCCAGTATTAGTATAGTGTTAATAAAGGGAGACCCTACCCAGTATTATTATAGTGTTAATAAATGGAGGCCCTACCCAGTATTAGTATAGTGTTAATAAAGGGAGACCCTACCCAGTATTAGTATAGTGTTAATAAAGGGAGGCCCTACCCAGTATTAGTATAGTGTTAATAAAGGGAGGCCCTACCCAGTATTAGTATAGTGTTAATAAAGGGAGACCCTACCCAGTATTAGTATAGTGTTAATAAAGGGAGGCCCTACCCAGTATTAGTATAGTGTTAATAAAGGGAGGTCCTACCCAGTATTAGTATAGTGTTCCTAATAAAGGGAGGCCCTACCCAGTATTAGTAGTGTTAATAAAGGGAGACCCTACCCAGTATTAGTATAGTGTTAATAAAGGGAGGCCCTACCCAGTATTAGTATAGTGTTAATAAAGGGAGACCCTACCCAGTATTAGTATAGTGTTAATAAAGGGAGGCCCTACCCAGTATTAGTATAGTGTTCCTAATAAAGGGAGGCCCTACCCAGTATTAGTATAGTGTTAATAAAGGGAGACCCTACCCAGTATTAGTATAGTGTTAATAAAGGGAGGCCCTACCCAGTATTAGTATAGTGTTAATAAAGGGAGGCCCTACCCAGTATTAGTATAGTGTTCCTAATAAAGGGAGGCCCTAGCCTGTATACACATCATATCTTGTGTAGGTAGATACACACACATATCTTGTGTAGGTAGATACACACACATACCTTGTGTAGGTAGATACACACACATATCTTGTGTAGGTAGATACACACACATACCTTGGGGTCCTCCAATCGTTCCAAATACTTCTCAAATGACCCTTCAACAAACTAGAAGATACCGACAGTCATTAGACATTCATTTATCTAAAAACAAAACATTGTCTGTACTGTGTAGAGAGCACTGTGCTAATGTAAGGCGGTAGTACTGTAGAGCATTATGCTAACGAAGGACAGTATAGTAGTAGTATTATTGTGTTAATTTAAGGCTGGACTTACAGGTTCAAAGTTGCATCGGTTGGCGCTCATGAAGTTGACACAGTCTTTCCTGATCTTCTGGTGGTAGTTCTGAGAGTAGTACAGCTATAGAAGTAGAGTAGAAAGACAACAACATTGTTTATTTTATCTTTATTTTACCAGGTTTCAGTAGACTGGGTCTAAAGGTCAGGTCAGTAGACTGGGTCTAAGGTATACAGGTCAGAGGTCAGTAGACTGGGTCTAAAGGTCAGAGGTCAGTAGACTGGGTCTAAGGTATACAGGTCAGAGGTCAGTAGACTGGGTCTAAAGGTACAGAGGTCAGTAGACTGGGTCTAAGGTATACAGGTCAGAGGTCAGTAGACTGGGTCTAAAGGTACAGAGGTCAGTAGACTGGGTCTAAAGGTCAGAGGTCAGTAGACTTGGTCTAAAGGTAGACAGGTCAGAGG
>NC_137678.1:51931812-52051812 GCF_963989245.1 Nansenia antarctica | reverse complement strand
TTTACTGAACTGAGCTGGCGAGCAGGAACAACTGGGAGTGTTAATGTGTCTGGAAGGGTGGAGAGAGGGAGGGGAGGGAAGGGGAGGGAAGGGGAGGAGAGGGAGGAGAAGGAAGGGGAGGAGAGGGAGGAGAGGGAGGAGAAGGAAGGGGAGGAGAGGGAGGAGAGGGTAGCAGAGGGAGGAGAGGGAGGAGAGGGAGGAGAAGGAAGGGGAGGAGAGGGAGGAGAGGGAGGAGAGGGAGGAGAGGGAGGAGAAGGAAGGGGAGGAGAGGGAGGAGAGGGAGGAGAGGGTAGCAGAGGGAGGAGAGGGAGGAGAGGGAGGAGAAGGAAGGGGAGGAGAGGGAGGAGAGGGAGGAGAGGGAGGAGAAGGAAGGGGAGGAGAGGGAGGAGAGGGTAGCAGAGGGAGGAGAGGGAGGAGAGGGAGGAGAAGGAAGGGGAGGAGAGGGAGGAGAGGGAGGAGAGGGAGGAGAAGGAAGGGGAGGAGAGGGAGGAGAGGGTAGCAGAGGGAGGAGAGGGAGGAGAGGGAGGAGAAGGAAGGGGAGGAGAGGGAGGAGAGGGAGGAGAGGGAGGAGAAGGAAGGGGAGGAGAGGGAGGAGAGGGTAGCAGAGGGAGGAGAGGGAGGAGAGGGAGGAGAAGGAAGGGGAGGAGAGGAGAGGGAAGGGGAGGAGAGGGAGGGGAGGGAAGGGGAGGGAAGGGGAGGAGAGGGTAGCAGAGGGAGGAGAGGGAGGAGAGGGAGGAGAAGGAAGGGGAGGAGAGGAGAGGGAAGGGGAGGGAAGGGGAGGAGAGGGTAGCAGAGGGAGGAGAGGGAGGAGAGGGAGGAGAAGGAAGGGGAGGAGAGGGAGGAGAGGGAGGAGAGGGAGGAGAAGGAAGGGGAGCAGAGGGAGGAGAGGGTAGCAGAGGGAGGAGAGGGAGGAGAGGGAGGGAGGGAGGAGAGGGAGGGAGGGAGGAGAGGGAGGAGAGGGAGGAGAGGGAGGAGAGGGTAGCAGAGGGAGGAGAGGGAGGAGAGGGAGGAGAAGGAAGGGGAGGAGAGGGAGGAGAGGGAGGAGAGGGAGGAGAAGGAAGGGGAGGGATGGGAGGGAGGGAGGGAGGGAAGGAGAGGGAGGGGAAGGAGGGAGGGGAGGGAGGGAGGGAGGGAGGAGAGGGAGGGGAGTCCTGCTGCTGTTTGGTTTGGTGGTGATGATATCATCCATCACACGGTGACAGCGGCACGCAGAGCTATGGGAACCCGGGTCCGCTCCAGCACACACACACACACACACACACACACACGGATACACACACACACACACATTGATACGCACACACACCTCGACACACTGACACACACACACACACACAAATATACACACACACACACACAAATATACACACACACACACACGTGCCGTCCCGCCACATCAGCTGTTTGTGAAAATACAGCCACAGATCACTGTAGTACAGAGGACTAACCCCCCAACACACACACACACACACACACACACACACACACACACACACGCACACACCCTGTGCTGTGACATGCTCTCATATGTGACAGGGTCTGATGAAAAGGTCCGTAAGTCTGGCAACGTAGTCTTTTGTCAGATTATGAAAGGGTAGATCGTAAGCTTTCAAATGATGTCATACATTGTCATCTGAAACAAGTTGAAGAACTTGTGCATATTTTAATACCTCCCAAATCAGCGAGCCGAGAAATCCGGCCTCAAAGTATTCGCAGCCTTTTTTCACAGGTAGGTAATGGGTGGGAACAATAGCTGCTTAACTCCACTCCCAACCACTCCCTCAAGACAACCACACCCCCATTACACTACCTGTCATTATCTACCTGTCACCTGTCAGTGGGGTTGTCAGCTAACCCTCAGGAAACAAACTTGCAGGGCTGACACGTTTAGATTGCTAAATAATAATAATAATAATAATAATAATAATAATTCAAGATTCATGATTTTTTATTGCCATGTGTGCCAAAAGTTTATTACATCCCATTAAGTACAAGAGAATAAAATTCATGGCAATAGAAAAAATTAGGCAAGATACAGTTGAGCAATACAATAATAGAATGGTAAAAAAATAATAATGTTGTCCGTGTGCATATGCATTTATCATTATAGTCCATAAAGCATCTAGAGGGACTTCGGTGTAGTTCCTTCCCATCCCATCTGGGCATCAAAGCCGCAATAAAAAAAGAAGACAGTACATTTAAAATGATTGCCCACTGTTACCAACACACCACTTTTAGGAGATACTACTATGTTGACAAAATAGATTTGCTAATACAATGACAATGACAAATACCTGCTGGTGACTCACATCAAGGTGTCATCTCTCAGAACCTCTCACCTCCTCATTCTGTAACACACATTTCAGGTCAGAGGTGTGGACACTTCTATAGTGTAGGCTTGCATGCTTTCCATAGACTCTCAGTGTACTGTACTTGTTGAAGTCATCCTGTACTGTAAGAAGTAGGCTAGTGAAATTATTTAAATCCACAGTATTATTCTACAGCAAATCTACAAATCAATGAATTAATCATTATTTTTGATTCCACACAAAATACCTTTTCTATAATATCTCTAACAAAGCTAGCTAGATAGCTAACACTTGTTTGGCTAGCGTAGTAAACACACAAACACACACACACACACAAACACACACACACACACACACACCATAACGTACGTTCGTACATAACAAACAAAAGCTAACAAACTAACAAATGTGTGGCTAGCCTAGTAAACACTGACACAGCAGAAACAGAGGCGGAGTTACAATGCCAATTTTAAGACCATGGTGATCAATGAAGCAGAGGCATCAAACAACTGTCGAGGAGCCAAGAAATATGATATTACAGAGTGTAATGTTAGAAGTTGACGAGCCCAAAAAGATCGGCATAAGAATGGTAACAGTCAGAGAAAAGCGTATCGCCGCCCGCAAAGCGGCCTCTTCCAGGTGATTGACAGGAGGGTGTGTGAATACGTGACTGAAAAACCTAACGATTGTATGCCCATACCCCAAGACGATAAAAATAACCTACATTGTTTCATTCAATGTGAATACAAATCAAATGATTTTCTTTATTTGGTCTTCTTGATTTGGTCTTCAAAAAAAGTATTTTACCAAAAATGATTATTGAAAAAGGGGGGTCGTCTTATAATCAGGGTCGTCTTATGTTCGGGTCAATGGAATGGAATGGAATGGACTTTATTTGTCATTGCTACAGTACAGGTACCAAACAACGACATTTAGGAGGGGTGGCTCCCCTGGTGTTAGGAAAGGGGGAAAAAAAACACATTTTAGAAAAAGCATAAAATCACAAGAAGGTAAGGAGCTGGTTTACATAAATAAAGGCTATGTACACAATCCACTGTACTATACTGCACAGATAGTCAACTAGGGTTGTCATATTGCACAAAAGTATTTTTTCACGTTATTTTAAAGTGTCACAGTTTGCAGGCTTGAAATGTACATGTTTGTGCCTCAGCACTAGCTGCCATACAATCCGTCCGGACTGTCCTGGGCCCAGAACTTAGGCCTTTGCTGTGTTCAGGGCCTTGACGGCCCTGTGGTAGAAGCAGTTCTTCAGTCTGTTTGTCTTAGCGGCCGGGGTCCTGTACCTCCTGTTCGAGGGCAGCCTGACAAAGTGTACGTGCCCAGGGTGGGTCGGGTCCCTGGAGATCTTGGAGGCCCTCCTGAGACAGCGTGTGTTGTACAGCTCCTCCAGAGAGGGGAGGGGGGCGCCGGTGATCTTCTGTGCTGTTCTCACGACTCTCTGTAGCGCGTTTCTCTCCGCTGTTGTGCAGCTGTGGAACCAGTTGCAGATGCCGTAGGTGAGGATGCTCTCCACTGCGCCGTGGTAGAAGGCCACCAGTATCTCCTGCTTGTTGTGTTCTTTCCTGAGGCATCTCAGGGTGTATAGCCGCTGTTGTGCCCTCTTGATGGTGCCTTTTGTGTTGTCCTTCCAGGCCAGGTCATCCCGCATGTGATGTCCCAGGAATCGGAGGGTTGAGACTCTCTCCACGCTCTCTCCGTCGATGAGCAGGGGCTGGATCTCGGACTTTTTCCTCCTGAAGTCTACGATGAATTCCTGGGTCTTTGACTTGTTTAGCAGCAGGTTGTTAACCTTGCACAGCTTGCTCAGTTGCTCTACCTCATCCCTGTACGCCGCCTCGTCCCCCCCCGAGATACATCCCACCACGGTGGTGTCGTCTGCAAACTTTACGATGTAGTTGCTGGGGTGGACGGGGGTGAAGTCGTGGGTGTAGAGGTTGTAGAGGATGGGGCTTAGCACGCAGCCCTGGGGGGACCCAGTGCTGAGGCTGAGGGCTGTGGAGGTGTGGGGGCCCAGGAAGGGCCCCCACACGGTCAGGAAGTCCTTGATCCACGCACATATAGAGTGTGGTAGACCCAGGTCTAGTAGTTTGGTCACTAGCCTGTCTGGAAGGATGGTGTTGAAGGCGGAGCTGAAGTCCACGAAGAGCAGTCTCGCGTAGCTGTTTCCCCTCTCCAGGTGGGATAGAGTGGCGTGGAGAGTCGTCGCTATGGCGTCCTCTGTGGACCTGTGGGCTCTGTAGGCGAACTGGTATGGATCCAGGTTGGGCGGGAGGCGTGTGAGTATGTGGGCCCGGACTAGTTTCTCGAAGCACTTCATGATGATTGGTGTGAGTGCCACCGGGCGGTAGTCGTTTAGGCAGCTCACCGTGCTTTTCTTCGGGACTGGGATGATAGTTGAGGTTTTCAGGCAGGGTGGGACGGTGGCCTGGGACAGGGACTGGTTAAAGATGTTGGTGAAAACCCCGGCCAGCTGGTCGGCGCAGTCTCTCAGCACCCGTCCCAGGACGCCATCCGGCCCCGAGGCTTTCCTGGGGTCCACCGCCTTCAGTACGCGTCTCACCTCATGCTCTGTGAGGGTGAGGCTGCTGAGAGCTGGAGAGAGTGGTGTTTGTGTTGTGGTTACCTCCGTTCGCCCCTCGTCGAACCGGGCGTAGAAGGTGTTCATCTTTCCCGCCAGCAGGGGGTCGTCCTCTGCGGCTGTGAGCCTGTTGGCTCTGAAGTTTGTCATCTGCTGAACCCCCTGCCACATCCGCCTGGAGTCGTTGCTCAGGAGGCATTCCTCAATCTTCTCTCTGTGCTCTGCCTTGGCCGCTTTGATGCCGCGCTTTAGGTTGGCCCTGGTGGAGCTGTACAGCGGTGTGCGCTTCCCTGCGAAGAAGGCGTTGTCCCTCTCATTTATCAGTTTTTGGACCTTCCCAGTCATCCATGGCTTCGTGTTGGGGTAGACCCGGACCCGTTTGTCCATAGGTTTTGATTTAGCGGTTTTTAGACTGTGGTTAGGCTGGAAATTGTCGATCCCACCTGGCAACCGTGGACGTTGGCATTTTGCATTTAAGAGCTCAATAATTAATGTTCACCTCATGAAATCAATGTTATGCCATCTGACAAACAGGTTCATGGACCTGGTCGTGTTCTTCCATTTATTATCGCGCTACTATCGCCATCTAGTGGTGAGTTGAAGTATGACAGATGGTGTCGCAGGTGGATGCAACCCAGCAAGAAGCAGCCTCTAGTAAATTGCTATTTCTACTATTACTATTTTTGCTCTGTTGCTTTTTGAAAAACAGATTTTACGTTGTTAAAAACTTGAGTATGCAACAGGGTAGAGGTCAAAACGTAGGGGAACTTTATGGACTTTGGTTTTAGGCGTAAATCCTCCCGTCAACAGGTGTGTGATGTTCCTTCAGTCAAGGATCCAACCTTCCGTCATCACGGTGTTTCGAGACAGTAATAATAATAATAATAATAATAATAATAATAATAATAATAACGTTTTATTATTGTTATCAGTAAGTACTAAATTATTTGTCACGTGTTAATACGTATGAAATAACAAGGTTTTGTGTTTCGACCGACTGAATTATGTCATAGGCTAGCGCATTATAACACGTCCATTCATGACATCTAAATAATATGTGTAAGTTAAAATTACAATTTAAATAGAATTTTTAAAAATCTCATAGAAGTGTGTGCTGCTTAGCAACCGACTGTTTTCAATTAATTGCGACAGAGCTCGTGCGATTGTCGTGACAGTGACGAAGCCGCGCGAGCGCCAGTTTGAATTGTTTCCCAACATTCCATGACGGTTTGTTTTATTAACGGTATTTACTGTATTATTGTATGTTTTATTGAGATCACAAAGGTGTTTTAACTTGTTATTAATAGCCGCAACAATGGACAGACATCCCAAACGGAGAGCCCAGATGACCCAGAGGAGGAAAGGTGAACCAGGTAGAACCGCCGGAGACGGTAGAGGAGGTTTGTTTGAGCTAATAACGTGATTAGCTTTGATATGATAGACGTATAATAACGTGATTAGCTTTGATATGATAGACGTATAATAACGTGATATGCTTTGATATGATAGACGTATAATAACGTGATATGCTTTGATATGATAGACGCACTTGGAACATTTCCCTCCCAATGCTCCTCAATAGTTTAGCTTGTCTCGCTAACGTTGATGGACATCCTAGCAGCTTAGCTAGCAGCAATCACTGTTATCAAAACCACTTTCCTATTTACATTTGACGTCATTGCAAAAGCACACGGCTAACACGTTAGCTAGCCCTGACTCATGTCCAATATTAATTTGCTAGCCCTGACTCATGTCCAATATTGATTAGCTAGCCCTGACTCATGTCCAATATTGATTAGCTAGCCCTGACTCATGTCCAATATTGATTAGCTAGCCCTGACTCATGTCCAATATTGATTAGCTAGCCACCTGTCAAAGCTAAAAAGCCAACCGGAGGAGGTTTGTCCGTGAGTATCAGTATTTACATGAGGAGGGAGGAGGGAGATATTTATTGAGATCACAACGGTGTTTACTGTATTATTGTATGTTTTATTGAGATCACAAAGGTGTTTACTGTATTATTGTATGTTACGTTTTAATTAGCCATAGGCTACTCATTTCACCACATCAACAGCACCACATGAAACAACAGCTATAAGCCGGAGACGGTAGAGGAGGGAGGAGGGAGGCGGGGCTAGAGGAGGGAGGCGGGGCGAAATCCTGGAAAGTTTCTGAATTTGGTTCTCATGGAAGGTTTTTACTGATGATACGACTGTTAGGTAGTTGATTCACAACTGTACACACGTGTACTGGATTTCCAAAGGGTTCATGTCAAAGACGTGCAGTACCTCTGACCCCTACCTGACCCCTGTCTGACCCCTCCCCCCTGCCCCCCCCCCCCCCAGGGTGGATCTACCAGCCGCGGCCGGGGAAGAGGAGGGTGTACCCCTCCCTGGAGAGCCTCACCTCCTACCCTGGCCCCGCCCCCTACGCAGGGAGGGCCGCCCCTGGCCCCTCCTCCTACCCCAGGATCTCCCCCGGGCGCCCAGCTCCGTACCCCCGCCCCCCAGGTCAGACAGACAGCACAGGTCAGACAGACAGCACAGGTCAGACACAGAGACAGATAACACTCTCCGAGACTCAGAGACAGATAACACTCTCCTAGACACACAGAGACAGGTAACACTCTCCTAGACACACAGAGACAGGTAACACTCTCCTAGACACACACAGACAGATAACACTCTCCTAGACTCAGAGACAGATAACACTCTCCTAGACTCAGAGACAGATAACACTCTCCTAGACTCAGAGACAGATAACACTCTCCTAGACACACAGAGACAGATAACACTCTCCTAGACACACACAGACAGATAACACTCTCCTAGACACTCAGAGACAGATAACACTCTCCTAGACACACACAGACAGATAACACTCTCCTAGACACACAGAGACAGATAACACTCTCCTAGACTCAGAGACAGATAACACTCTCCTAGACACACAGAGACAGATAACACTCTCCTAGACACACAGAGACAGATAACACTCTCCTAGACACACACAGACAGATAACACTCTCCTAGACACACAGAGACAGATAACACTCTCCTAGACACACAGAGACAGATAACACTCTCCTAGACACTCAGAGACAGATAACACTCTCCTAGACACACAGAGACAGATAACACTCTCCTAGACTCAGAGACAGATAACACTCTCCTAGACACTCAGAGACAGATAACACTCTCCTAGACAGAGGAGTGAAGTAGACACATATAAACAGTATCATGGCGTGTGTCTAGTATGTGCTTGAATGGTTGCCGTGTGTGTGTGTGTGTGTGTGTGTGTGTGTGTGTGTGTGTGTGTGGCAGGCCCTGGGGACCACGGCTTCCGCCTTCCCTCTGACCAGCGGCCCCGTCCCTGCGTTCCCCCAGAATGCCGTGCAGCGCCCCCACCTGGGGGGTCCGTGCCTGGTTGTCCAGCCCCAGCTGGGGGGTCTGTGCCCGGGGCTCCAGCCCTAGCTGCGGGGTGCGTGTCTGGGGGTCCGTCCCAGGGGTCCCGGGGGGGTGGGGGACGCCCCCCCCAAGCCCTTCCAGAGGCCCAGGGAGCAGCAGACGTACTACAGCGCCGCCAACCCCATGGCCCAGCTGATGAGCGTCTACGACTCCGCCAGGGGAGAGGAGAGAAGAGGAGAGGAGAGGAGAGGAGAGGAGAGGAGGGGAGAGGAGAGGAGGGGAGAGGAGAGGAGAGGAGAGGAGAGGAGGGGAGAGGAGAGGTGGAGAAGAGAGGAGAGGAGAGGAGAGGAGGGGAGAGGAGAGGGGGGGAGAGGAGAGGAGGGGAGAGGAGAGGAGGGGAGAGGAGAGGAGAGGAGAGGAGAGGGGGGGAGAGGAGAGGAGAGGAGGGGAGAGGAGAGGAGAGGAGAGGAGAGGGGGGGAGAGGAGAGGAGAGGAGAGGAGGGGAGAGGTGGAGGGGAGAGGAGGGAAGAGGGGAGGAGAGGAGAGGAGAGGAGGGGAGAGGTGGAGGGGAGAGGAGAGGAGAGGAGAGGAGAGGAGGGGAGAGGTGGAGGGGAGAGGAGAGGAGAGGAGAGGAGAGGAGGGGAGAGGTGGAGGGGAGAGGAGAGGAGAGGAGAGGAGAGGAGAGGAGTAATACTGTCACTGCTGACCTCATCAGCAGAGGAGGAGAGGAGGGGAGAGGAGAGGAGACCCTAGCCCCTGACCCTAGGCCTAGCCCTGACCCTAGCTCCTGACCCTAACCCTAGGCCTAGCCCTGACCCTAGCCCCTGACCCTGGGCCTAGCCCTGACCCTAGCCCCTGGCCCTGACCCTGGGCCTAGCCCCTGGCCCTAGCCCTGACCCTAGCCCTGACCCTGACTGTAGCCCCTGACCCTAGCCCTGGGCCTAGCCCCTGACCCTAACCCTGACCCTAGTCCCTAACCCTAACCCTGACAAAGAATGCTTGTTGATTCAGTGAATCCCTACTTTTGTAGTACCTAGACCAAAAAAATAATATATAGGTTTTTATTCATACATGAATTCTGAAATAGTTTCAAACAACGAATCCTGTTGCACTCTGAGGTGATTCACGTTCTTTCATCACTACAGAGTAGCTTACATACTGTCACTGCTGACCTCATCTGCATGTTCTGTCCCAATTAAAATGCAATGAAATAAACAGATGTACTCAGCCCCGCCCCCGAGCCGGCCGCCAGGATACAGAGGGTCAGGGACGAGAAGAACCAGGACGTCGTTCGCCTCATGAGAATGCTCTAGGGTAACACAGACGTGTCCTAGCCCCTGACCCTAGCCCTAGCCCCTGGCCCTAGTCCCTGACCCTAGCTCCTGACCCTGGGCCTAGCCCTGACCCTAGCCCCTGACCCTGGGCCTAGCCCTGACCCTAGCCCCTGGGCCTAGCCCTGACCCTGGGCCTAGTCCCTGACCCTAGCCCCTGGGCCTAGCCCTGACCCTAGTCCCTGACCCTAGCCCTAACCCTAGCCCTGACCCTAGTCCCTGACCCTAGCCCCTGACCCTAACCCTGACCCTAGCCCCTGGGCCTAGCCCTGACCCTAACCCTAGGCCTAGCCCTGACCCTAGCCCCTGACCCTAGGCCTAGCCCTGACCCTAGCCCTTGACCCTAACCCTGACCCTAGCCCCTGGGCCTAGCCCTGACCCTAACCCCTGACCCTGGGCCTAGCCCTGACCCTAGCCCCTGGGCCTAGCCCTGACCCTGGGCCTAGTCCCTGACCCTAGCCCCTGGGCCTAGCCCTGACCCTAGTCCCTGACCCTAGCCCTAACCCTAGCCCTGACCCTAGCCCCTGACCCTAACCCTGACCCTAGCCCCTGGGCCTAGCCCTGACCCTAACCCTAGGCCTAGCCCTGGCCCTAGCCCCTGACCCTAGGCCTAGCCCTGACCCTAGCCCCTGACCCTAACCCTGACCCTAGCCCCTGGGCCTAGCCCTGACCCTAACCCACGAATCCTGTTGCACTCTGAGGTGATTCACGTTCCTTCATCACTACAGAGTAGCTTACATACTGTCACTGCTGACCTCATCTGCATGTTCTGTCCCAATTAAAATGCAATGAAATAAACAGATTTACTCATACACATAAATACTCTTTGCCATTTTGTTCTACAAAGATACATTCTGTGGAAATGAGTGAAGCAGGGATTACAGAGACCTTACAGAAGTAAATAAATCAATCTTATAGAGCATATGTTTATAACCAGGGTTCGAGTTATGTGGGAGCCAATGGGAGCTGAGCTCCCATAGAGATGGTCTGAGACTCTCTGAGCTCCCATGAAGGCAGTAAAATCAAAAATCTGTGGGGGTCGCTAATAATACATTACCACAACTATTATTTGATAAAAATGTCAATGTAATGAATATTATTTAATTTATATTAGAAATATTGTAAAATAAACACGTTTTCCAAAAGAGCTACGCGCACCATTAATCTCCTGTGAATGACAGTACTGCCTGCACTTCACCACCAAGACACCATGGGGCGCAGTAGAATATTGTGCAACAGCAAAAGGTTGATTAATCAGCTGTGCGGTAAACCGTTGGAACACACAGTGCACAGCTGATTAATCAATTAAACCAATAGAGTGAGACAGGATATGTTCATATACCAGTTGCCTTTCAGGAAGTAGTGAGATCGTGCACCTAGCCTATTATTGAGAAGCAAACATTCATTCATTAGCTATACAGGAGTATATACATACAGTAGCTACCATGCCGCCCCAAAAAAGGCCATTTTTTGACCCTCTCCCGTTCATCCAATCTTGGATAAAGAAAAGACATCGGACGTCAGCATCATGGGTTCCAGGACCGCGACCGCAGCCTACTGAAAACAGACCAAACAGGTCTATCTTGTCTCCGTAAAGGTAAGGTGGCTTTTACTTTTTACTAACCTAGTGTACATGTATTTTTCGCTCCTTCTGTATAGCAAAAATAACACAATTATTGGCCGAGATACATGTGTGACTATCGCTTTTATAGCTGTTGTTTCATGTGGGGCTGTTGATGTGGTGAAATGAGTAGCCTGCAGCTGTAGCGTCAGGATATGTTGGTATTTGAGGAGGAGGATGAGGATGAGGATGATGTTTCGGTACCAGTACCGTTTTTAAAGTATCGATTTGTCACCGGTATCGAATAAAACCCAAACTGTACCCAACCCTAACTATATGTTTACATGCCAACTAATTAGCTAATTCATTTCTGTCATTTAGAGCTGAGGGGAGCAACAGAGAGACGGACAACAGGACAGTAACAGAGAGACAACGGGAGAGGAGAGCAATAGAGACAGAACTGAATGCACTGAACTTTTTTTTTAATTCTTTGCATTATTAACACTGTTGTGTTATTGTGTTATTAAAGTGTTTAAGTGTTTTATGGTAAAGCATTATGAGTGGTGTGTGTGCAGGGTGCTCGTGAGTTGTATATTTTGGGGAGGGGGGAGGCTTGTGTATGGGGGCGGGGGGTCCTCACACAAAGGAGTAGCCTAGGGCCACTGACCACCTTAATCCGCTACTGCCTATAGCTAATTAAAACTTGTAAGTCCCATCGCTGTGTGGGCATGATTCGCGCGTGCATGAGAACATTTCGCACTGTTATTTTGGAGACCCCCACAGAGATCAGCTTATAACTCGAACCCTGCTGGTAGCCAACTGGACTGGTTTGGCGTAAGTCATTACTAAATGCAGGCATTTAGTAGTTACTAAACCCCTAGTTGTTACTAGCTAGTTTCAAACTAGTTGTTTACTAATTTCGGTTGCACCACGCCAATCTTTTGCCAATCTTAGCTAGTAAATACTCAGTTTTGGTAACTGTTTTTTGTTTCTCTACTGTAACATAACCAGGTACATTAATAATAATTAATAATAATTACAATTTACAATACAAATACAACAATTGGGGGTCCCTCAAATAAAATGTGGGCGCGCTGTGCGCGCACAAGATCAACCACCAAGCCCTCATTCTGACCCAGGAAAAACCCTGGTATGTACTGTATAACATGATAGCCATCTATGAGCAATGCACTGTATATAAGATGATGACCAAGGGTCTTTCTGCTGCTGACCAAGGGGCTGAGTCCTGTTGATGGGGCCCAATTTTCTTTTAGAGTCTGTAGGCTACTGTATTTGTTTATTAAGATTTCATAAATATGATATATTGTCTGAATTTTTTCTTGTTTTATAAAATGTTAATTATTGTCATTTCTTGTGCTGGTTTATTATGAACAACATGTAAAATTGCAGGAAACTAGCACAAATAATTGGGTGGGAGAGAGGGGCCGCCGCTGCCAAAACGCGCACAGTTTTGGGTCGCTCCACGCCAAAAAATCTCACTCCAAACTTTTGGTGAAACTTGGCAGCCCTGCCCAACACTGTCTGCCGTATATAGCCTATCACTCCTCACTTGCTGTCTGTGTATCCCTCCGCGGTCTCACCACCACAGAGATCAGCTGACCACGCGCTGTCATGGCCTGTCAACCCGGAAGTAAGCGTCACGTGATTTGGAAAATCAGCTGATCCAGCGGAGGAGACATCTTTACGAGTCACGACAACGGGCGGATTAATTCATTCGTTGCTAACCTGTAATTCTCTGGTACGATCTCATTGATGTATACATTGCATTGAAATGAATTCCTATATTGTTAATCGGCTGCATATCTTACCTTGAAATCATCGTGTCCTGTTTTCTTTTCCCTTCAAGGAGCTAGAAGACCCCACAGTACTGCCACAGCGACCATGGCGCTCAGCGATGCCGACGTCCAGAAGCAGGTATATAACCTTCAGTCTCCTACTGGCGTACATCTGCTGCTAAGACAACTCGTGACGTTAGAATTATACGGTTCTATCTCCATTTTTGTCCAAATTGAGTTTTTTTTTTTTACATAATCTGATCCATTAGGTGTTTATTAATGCCTGTGTGGTGTTATTTTTAAAATGTTGACATTTTTGAGTTAGTAATTAATAAAATACAAAGGTTCCATCTCACAAAACATAACGGAATGTAAAAACGTTGACGCTCAATATCTCTGAACTGCCCTAAACGGAGATAGAACCTTCTCATTCTAAACGGAGATAGAACCTTATCATTCTAAACGGAGATAGAACCTTATCATTCTAAACGGAGATAGAACCTCATCATTCTAAACGGAGATAGAACCTTATCATTCTAAGCTCACGAACTGCCTGGCATTATGGGTCATTTACGGATGGTATACTTCAAACAAATTAAATTGTATCAACGTTGATGTTGACATTGAGAAAATAACGGAAATATCTATCTTGAAGCATACACTGATCCTTGAACATACACTATCACAGGCTGCTATAATGAAACATTTAATGAAGAAAATGATTATAATTATCAGTTGAAATAATCTGTATCTGTAGAGATCTGTAAGATCTCTGTGTTTGTGATGGAGAGATGGCCTTTTATCATTGCACAGAGGAATGGATCGTCACAAGATGGTTAACCCATAGTGTGGTGAGGGCCTTGGAGTGAACCTTGTTTTGTTTTTTTTCACCCATCAATCTTATGTATTGTATAATGTGTAACTTCTGAATAGAGATTATTGCAATTGCTAACATGACAGCTGTAATTGCAATTAAGCCATGTACAACATGAATAGGTCTCATCATTTCAGTTGGATTTTTGGCTGGGGCAAACTTAAATATAGACACTAGGCAGACACATTCCACACCAAAGTGATGGAACATAGACAGAGAGAGAAGTGAATACACGTGTAACAGGGCAATGCCACTCACTTCATTCATTTCTCTACAGTATGAAATTAAAACAACTGGACGAACCAACTGTATTATTCCAATAACTTTAAAATACTGCTTTGTTATGTCTAATGGTATGAACAATTAATGTGTTAACATAGCATGTGTTCACATAACTTTAATGTGAAATGCTCATATATCTTCCTCCTGTATAGATCAAGCACATGATGGCCTTCATTGAGCAGGAGGCTAATGAGAAGGCAGAAGAAATTGATGCCAAGGTACAGTTTTCATTCACCAGTAATAATGCATTTTATTTGTATTGCACTTTTAATTCAAAAAGAATCTCAGAGTGCTACAGAGAAGAAGAAAAAAAAAAAAAGACCGTAAAAACATAATAAGTTAAAACAAAACAACCTAAAAACATAATAAGTTAAAAACATAATAAAAAACAAACAAAATAAATCACAAGAATGAACACAGGTTCAACAGCCAAAGGCCTTTTTGAATAGAAAGGTTTTTAGGCCCGTCTTAAAAGAGTCCAGGCTCTGTACTGCCCTTAGCTGGCTAGGAAGGCTGTTCGTTGGTTGTCTAGAGATTGATTCCAGCACACACACACCCTAAAAGAAAACCATATATTAACCTCCTTCCTATTTGTATGCTTAGATTGAACTGATACTGTATGCCACAGCATGATAACTGTCTTGTAAGACCACATTTACATTAAGGAGACAAGTCACATTCATCATGTTCTTTCGCATTGCATTGGTTGGATACTGTGTGGATGTTACCTCCATTGTGAGGCGTCGGGCGTGTCTATACCAGGGGAGGCTGGTAGAGGTGGAGATCGTATTGTGGACGTCCGTATTGTTATGCATGCAATGGAATGAGGAATGATATCAAATGTGTGTCTTATACCATTCCTCATTCCATTGATTCCATGCATTACAATGAGCCTGTCCTCCGATTTCTACCTCCACCAGCCTCCCCTGGTCTATACTGTCAGTAGGACAACAGCTCATCATTTTACATTTACATTTTTGGCATTTAGCAGACGCCTTATTCCAAAGCGACTTACAATCAATACATTTGAATACTAAGCAAGTGAATCATCAATCCACCAGTCGTAGCAGGAAGAGTAATCCAGCTCAGGCCCGGGGCCATTGATAGAAGGAAAAACCTTCTTCTATCACCTTCTTCTAAACCTAGTTTATTTTTTTTTATTATATATAATTAGACACTGGAGAAACAGAGAAACAGTACAAGGGGGGCAATTGAAGTTTTTAGGGGACACAGTAGAGGGGAAAAGCGGGTGTCTTCAGAAGACGCAGTGCTGGGGGGCAGTAGATGTCTCATCGTAGCTGCGTGCTTCTTGGTCATGTGAGTGACGAGTGTCTCCCCCTGCAGGCGGAAGAGGAGTTCAACATCGAGAAAGGCCGTCTGGTCCAGACGCAGAGGCTGAAGATCATGGAGTACTACGAGAAGAAGGAGAAGCAGATCGAACAGCAGAAGAAGATGTGAGTCACTCTCCTCCCAGCAGACAGCTCCAGAGGCTTCTCACATAGTTCCTCTATCTATCTCCCTCTTTCTTAATAGAGGAATTGCCATGTTCATGACACACAATTTCCTCAAAGTTTTTTTGGGTATTTTATTTGAGGTCACATTCATCAGCTCCTCCGTTGACTTACTTGGCACAAGGTCAGCTACAGTAACCTTGGTTACAGTAACCTTGGTTACAGTAACCTAGGAGTAGAAGAAAAGAAGCTTCTGCACACTGTCTCAGCTTGTAATAAGTGTAATACGTTTTAATAGGTGCAACGTTTTGAGACTTTTCTTTTCCTACTCCTAGACTGTTCTACAAACCTGTCAAATGGAGAAGACAGGTCGTGACGTTAGAATTATAAGGTTCTATCTAAATTTTGGGTAGAAATTGAGTTTTTTTACATAATCTGACCCATTAGGTGTTTATTAATGCCTGTGTGTTATTTTTAAAATGTAGAATTCTTTTTGTTAGTAATTAATAAAATACAAAGGTTCCATCTCACAAAACATAATGGAATGTAAAAACTTTGACGCTCAATATCTCTGAACTGCCCTAGACGGAGATAGAACCTTATCATTCTAAGCTCACAAGGTGTCCAGAAGCTCTTGTTGTCAGTTGCAGTAGCCTTTACTAGCCTACCACTTGTTATATAACTGACGTTGACCTCTCTCCTGCCCACAGTCAGATGTCTAACCTGATGAACCAGGCTCGTCTGAAGGTGTTGAAGGCTCGGGACGACATGATCTCAGTAAGTCCTGTTCATCATAGGATGTCGTGTCACTATGCTGGTTTGTTTTACAGAGTTACAGACCCCATGGCAAGTTGGCAAGTGAACACTTGTCTAATAATAATAATCGAATCAAAACCTTCTCAATATGTGCTCTCAGGAAATGTTGAGCGAGGCTCGCCAGCGGCTTGCCAACGTTGCCAGAGACCCATCCAGGTACTCAGGGCTGATGGACGGGCTGGTCCTGCAGGTTAGATTTGTTTGCTTGTTTTTTTAGATTAGATTAGGCCTCTTCACTACCATTGTGGAGAATTATATTTAAAACATTTGATTAGATTAGGCCTCTTGAGTCTACCACTGTGTAGATTATAAACGGGGTATTTCCATGGTTGATTTGCTATGTAGACACAAAGCTTGTGCAAATCTCTGGTAGAGGTAAATAAAAAATAAAAAATCCCTCTTTTCAACTCAGGGAATTTAAAAATGTAACTCTTTGAGTTGCATTCATGTACGAAAGGCGCTATATAAATAAAGTTTCACTTCACTTTATTGATTGTCTCCTTGATCTCAGGGTTTCTATCAGCTTCTGGAACCCAAAGTGACCATTCGCTGTCGCAAGCAGGACGTGCAGATATTACAGGTCAGAGCTCTTCTTACGTGGTCCCAAGACACAGTTAAATGTCTTGAATCAATTGTGTGTGCTTGTGTCTGCTAGGCTTGTGCCTGCAGTAGTGTGATTGTAATTGTGTTGTCTATACAGGCAGCGATCCAGAAAGACATTCCCGTCTACAAAGCAGCAGTCAAGAACAGTATTGAGGTCCGCATAGACCAGGACAACCACCTGTCCCCAGACATGTAAGGACCACCACACAGAGTTGAACACGACTTTAATTTAATGTTTTAAAGTGTTGATTGACAGCTTCTTCTTTCTGTCTTTTTTAAGAAAACAATGTGTGTTTGTTTTTTTAAGTTGCCAGACTGTGTTTATTTGTTGAAGTTTGTCTGAAGATGTTCCTGTTTCTCCTCAGTTCTGGAGGGATTGAGATCTTCAATGCTGACGGGAAGATCAAGGTGGCCAACACCCTAGAGAGCAGACTGGACCTTATGGCACAGCAGGTACAGTAGCAAGGCTGAGCGACTGTCTTCAGCACTGGAGACAACTGCACTCAAAAAGTACATCTATATGTTACGGTACATGTGGGAATACGGTACATGTGGGAAAACTAGGGTTAGGGTTAGGTGCTACGTCGACTTGGTACATGCTGGCATGTCTAACCCTAACCGTAGCACCCTAGCACCTAACGCTAACCGTAGCACCCTAGCACCTAACCCTAACCCTAGTTTTCCCACATGTACCGTATTCCCACATGTACCGTAACATATATACAGCAGCTTGTCTCCTCCAACTATGTATATTCTGTCCTTTAATGCGTAGAAATAATGTTGCAGGCTTGTTATGATTCTTCAAAGGCATATTCTGCCTGGCAGAGGCTAACCACACTAATTACAATTATTTCCAAAATTGAGTTGTTATAAGTGAAATTAAAATGTTCAATATCTGTCATGTTTTTTTTATGCATTCATATTATTTCATGAATACATGTTCAATCAGTGCACGACCGCTAATCTACCCACAATGGCTGGATAGTCAAAGCCATTTCTTCTCAGTTTCACTGTGTGCGTAGTTACTGCGGGTCGCCTCTGGGGGGCAGTATTGCTCAGCGCTAATCTAGCGTCTGTCTTTTCTCTCAGATGATGCCGGAGATCCGGGTGGCCCTCTTCGGTGCCAACCAGAACCGCAAGTTTTTGGACTGAGTGACTCTGTCGTCTTCGAAAGGGGTTGTTGTTTTTTATTTTGTTGTGTATACTGTAAGATTCCATTACTGTGTCTGTGAGAAGAAGTTCAAATGCGATTCCAAGCTGTAAAAGACACCGTGTTTGTTTGTCGTGGTGTGATGTTTTGTTGTTGTTGTATATCTGTGTCGACATGGGACCATGTTGAAGTTGAAGTAACTTTGTTTTTGTTTTTTTGCAAATGTGAGTAAGAGGTACTTTGGCTCAGTGCTACCTGCTGGTTTACTACGCTGCTCCAGGGGTCTTGGTTTACACACATTAGTCAAGGATTGTGTTATGATTGGCTGGACGTTTGTCATTGCAGGCTGTGATTGGATCAGAGTGCATGAGAGAGACAGTAGCCATTTCACTTCACTTCCCTATTTCCTCATAACCCCTAATGTTAACAACCTCGCCACCAATAATACATTTTAAAAAAATGAAAATGAAAAGACCATTGACTTAGTTTAATTTATTCAACTTAATTTATTGATGTTAAAATCGACTTTCCATATTGTAAGGGAGAAAGATGCAGGGTGCATATTAAATTATATGTACAGTATGGCAGTGCGTTTTCTGAAAATATTATTGTGAGAATATATGATGTAATAAAAGTACAAAATGAATCAATAGTTATCTGGACCTTTTTTCCCTCTGTCTATCTGTATCTTTCCCACTCCCCTAAAATCTGCCATTATAAAACCACTACTTAAGAAAGGAAAGCAAGATAATTCTGTTCTCGGAAACTTCAGACCAATATCTAACCTTTCATTTCTAAGTAAAATCCTTGAGAAAGTGATTTTCAGACAACTTACTGATTTTCTTAGCAAAAACATTTTATTTGAGAAGTTTCAATCAGGTTTTCGTTCTAACCACAGTACTGAGACTGCATTAGTAAAGGTTGTAAACGATCTCAGACTTATCATAGATGCTGGTGGTCTATCAGTTCTTGTCTTGTTAGATTTGAGTGCTGCTTTTGATACAGTAGATCACACTATTCTAATACATTGTTTAGAAAACTGTGTCGGTCTCTCAGGACTTGTATTAGAGTGGTTTAAATCTTATCTAGCTGGTAGGCATTTCTCTGTTGTCCTGGGAGACTCTGTTTCTGATAATGTTGACATCACATGTGGGGTCCCTCAGGGGTCTATTCTTGGAGAGAAGAAGAGATTTGGTGAGGCTGCATTCTCATTTTATTCACCCAAATTGTGGAATGCGCTATACAAATAAAGTTACTGTTACTGTTACACAATGCAACAGTGAAATGATATGCCATGTGTTATTTGGTCACACTACCCAGTCATGGTGGGTGTATCACATGGTCAATTATTACAAAATGACACACTTATCTGACGAACTGGAATTGCGCAGACTGCTGACATACAACAGAAATTAAGGAAGAGCGGAAGAGCGCTGGCCAACCAAAATAAATAGCTCATTGTTAGCCGGGCCAACCCACTGGATCACGGGTCGCTCACTTGTTTGAGTCCCACTAACATGGCTGCTGATGTGAGGTAGCGGCTGTGAGAGTGAGAAGATACAGATGTGAGACTGAGAGCAGTGTACCTCAACACCAGAGACTGAGAGAGGTTTACCTCAACACCAGAGACTGAGAGAGGTTTACCTCAACACTGGAGACTGAGAGAGCAGTTGACCTCAACACCGGAGACTGAGAGAGCAGTTGACCTCAACACCGGAGACTGAGAGAGCAGTTGACCTCAACACCGGAGACTGAGAGAGCAGTTGACCTCAACACTGGAGACTGAGAGAGCAGTTGACCTCAACACCGGAGACTGAGAGAGCAGTTGACCTCAACACTGGAGACTGAGAGAGCAGTTGACCTCAACACTGGAGACTGAGAGAGCAGTTGACCTCAACACTGGAGACTTGAGAGCAGACGGATGAGCGAAGCTAGGAAACATAGCAGACCTCCCTCGTCTTGGTTGTCGTTTGTTAGTAAGTTTGACTATTGAGCTATTACATATGTATGTCGATTGCCTGCCGTTTTATAACCCTGGCTTAAGGGTACAGTGCTCTGTGAGCTACATTTAGTGCCTCAATCACCTGTCAGATGAACTAGCATCACAGAGAGATTTTGCATAGATACCCTTAACCTAACACCTAACCCAACCAAACTACAGGACATGGCAGTTCCCTCCTCTAGGGAGAGATGTACGGCCACCCTGGTGTTGGCAATGTTGGTAATGTCCTTTGTAGTAGTGTCCTTTGTAGTAGTGACCCCTGACCCCGAAGAGAGGGATTTGATGATGCGCCAGGAGGCATCCAGGCAGATAGGGGGCAGGGTGCAGTTGACGGAGACAGAGAAGCAGCTGGATGCACACCTTCACTCGTTAAAAGAACAAGAGATGGCTGCAGACCCGTTCCTTCCTGCCGTTCACTTCTTCAAGGCCCGGTCCTTCATCCAGAGAAGCCCCATCTTCAGCCTGCTGCAGAAGATGCCCAAAGGTAATATAGGCACCACACCTCCCAGGGGTGCTTCTGGTCCCCAAAATAAACTGCTCTCTAGACCTCTAGACTGATATGAAATCTGTTATTAATTCAGTGGTGCAAACTTGTCACCTTTCGGCGAAATTTGCAGTTTTTACCTCAAAATAGGTGACCCACGTGAATCATCTAGATCTGCAAAAAATATATTTGGGGGGGGGGTGTCTACATCTCATCTCATCCAAGTCACATGATGAAATTGATAGAGTTGGCTAACTTACAAGTTCTATATGCAACAGAACAGATCACCCAGCATTGCTAATGAAAATAATCAACGAATGTAATCGAACGAATCAACAACATCTAATACCAATACTTGCTCAATAGGTCTTAAATTATCTTAAAAGTGGTCTTGTTTTCGGGCAAAAGTGTCACCTTTTTGGACCATGACCAGTTTGCACCCCTGTAATTATTATTTTATTTTTTTCATCTTCTGGGTCACAGGGGCGGCCCTCCACATCCATAGCTCATCTCTAGTCGATGTTGATTGGCTGGTGAAGAACGTCACCTACAGACCACATTGCTACATCTGCTTCACATGGGGCAAATCGGTGCGATTCCTCTTCTCAAGACACCATCCTTTCCCTCGCTGGGACTGCTTGTACTGGCACCTGTTGGAAACCTTAAGAGCCAAAATGGAGGATCCCAACGACTTTGACAACAGGTTGGCTCCAGGCCCACACAGCAACCCCATGTAGCACCCCAAGTATTCTACATGGTCATGGGCCATTGTCTTTGAACAGTAATGTACAATGGTTTTATGCAACGGTAGCAGTATCAAACTGCTCTATATCGTGAGTTTAGAATGATAAGGTTCTATCTCCGTTTAGGGCAGTTCAGAGATATTGAGCGTCAAAGTTTTTACATTCCATTATGTTTTGTGAGATGGAACCTTTGTATTTTATTAATTACTAACTCAAAAATTTGCAACATTTTAAAAATAACACCACACAGGCATTAATAAACACCTAATGGTTCAGATTATGTAAAAAAATTGAACCTTAGAATAGAACCTAGAATTCTAACGTCACGATTATGTCTGTGGATGTTTTTCAGCTTGATGCAGCACCTCACGTTGTTCACTGATAATCCAGACGGCGCCTATCCCAACCAGGACGCCGTCTGGGAGAAGTTTGAGAAGGCGTTCATGGCAACACATGGACTGGTCTCTTACGCACCTGTGTTTAAAGACTACCTCTACAGGGGCTTAGAACAGCTTCTCGATGACAACATCATGTACCTGGAACTCAGGACTGGTCTATCAAGGGTTTGTATAGAGAGTACTGTAGAATGAGTTATTAGTAGCCATTTTCTCTCTCATTTCATCCCTGCTTGGCACTCAGCATTAAGGGTTGGATTCGGGGGTAAGACCCTGCGACATACCAGTGTCATGTCCAGGGGGGTGTACTTGTAGATCAAGCCGCCTCACGCTACGGAAACAGGAGATAGGCTCCTGCCCTATGGGCCATAAGACTCGAGAACCGTTGGTTCTCAAGGCTTCTTACTTACCGGTACTTACTTACTTACTTATTTTCTCTCTGGTGTCTATTATTTACAGTAGCTGCCAGACAGAAATTTGCTTGGCCATTGGTCGTTAGGTTGCCTAAAAAAAGCGTACATTTTTGATATTGTTCCTTTGGGTTTTAGATCCAAATCTATGTGTATGTACTGTAGATGTACGAGCTGGACGGCAGTATTCATGAGAAAACCTGGTCCCTGAGAGCTTATCAAGAAGTTACACGTCAGTTTGTGGCTGAACATCCTGACTTCATTGGGGCTCGATTGATCATCTCTGTCCACAGGTACAGTAAACAAACAGTAGGCTACAGTATCACTATAAGGATGTTGGTTTAGCAATAGTTTGCTGTAGGTGGTGGTTGTATAGGTGCCATTGTAATAGGATTAGCTGTGTGTGTGTGTGTGTGTGTTTATGTGTGCGTGTGTGTGTGTGTGCGTGTTTATGTGTGTGTGTGTGTGTGTGTGTGTTCTACCGTTCCTCCTCCAGAATTCTGAGTGCGTCTCAGGTAAAAGCAGCGGTGAAGGAGGCCATTCAGATGCAGAAGGACTTCCCTGACGTTGTGGCAGGATTTGACCTGGTAACCATTAGTTTCTGAGGGACACACTGTGAATTCAACCTTTAAACTGAAGGGTGGGGGACCCCTGACCCCTATGAGAGGGATGTGATAGAACCAGACCTGTAACAAACGGTACTACACTGTACAGTATCTCCAATTAAATGTAAAGTAAATCCATGTTAAAGGTTGCCTCTGTGGGTGTAGGTTGGCAGGGAGGACAGTGGCGGGTCTCTCTGGTTCTACAGGGAGGCGTTGGCCCTCCCTTCACAGCTGGGAGTCACTCTGCCCTACTTCTTCCATGCAGGGGAGACAGGTGAGCATAGGAGGGTCGATCCGACAGTCCAAGTCCATTATCACTGTACTTCTACATCCTACATATTGTGTGTGTGTGTGTGTGTGTGTGTGTGTGCGTGTGCCTGCCTGTGTGAATACATGTGCAGTTGTCGAGGGCACTAATGCAGATGACAACATTCTGGATGCCCTTCTCTTCAACACCACACGGATTGGGCACGGGTTCGCCTTAGCTCATCACCCATTGTCCAGGGAGCTCTCCAGGAAAAGGAACGTGGCTGTGGAGGTGTGTCCCATCTCAAACCAGGTGAGTCTACATGCAGCAGCCACACCACACACTTCTCTCAGTAACCAAAAAGAATAGAACAGACACAGAAACTCAGGCCTACTGATTAAACTCCATAACACGTTTTAACCGAAACAAGCAGAAGAGCTCATATAACTCCTACAGTATTTTAGAGACTCTACACTGGCTTCCTGTTAAGTTCAGAATAGATTTCAAGATCCTCCTGCTTGTTTGTAAAGCTCTCAATGACACAGCGCCAGAATATCTGAAAGACCTTTTGCTAGCATATCAGTCCAATAGAGCTCTCAGGTCTTCTGCTAGCATATCAGCCCAAGAGCTCTCAGGTCTTCTGCTAGAATATCAGCCCAATAGAGCTCTCAGGTCTTTTGCTAGCTTATCAGCCCAAGAGCTCTCAGGTCTTCTGCTAGAATATCAGCCCAATAGAGCTCTCAGGTCTTTTGCTAGCATATCAGCCCAATAGAGCTCTCAGGTGTTCTGACGCTGGATTTCTCTGTGTACCACATGTACAAAAGAGGAGATTTGGTGAGGCTGCATTCTCATTGTATGCACCCAAATTGTGGAATACACTGGCAGTTTACATTAGGGATGTGTGCAAATATGCTCAAGTCAAGACTAAGAACCCATCTTTTTAATATTGCCTTTAAATGACTAAATAATTAAATTGTGATTATATAATGATTGGAGCACTTTGAGCTGCAACATTTGCAGGAAAAGCGCTATACAAATAAAAGTTATTATTATTATATTATATAATTAACTCTAGATGTCCCTGTGTGTTCACCCTAGGTGATGAAGCTGGTGTCAGACCTGAGGAACCACCCTGCTGCAGTGCTGATGTCTGAGGGCCACCCCCTGGTGATCAGCTCCGATGACCCGTCCATGTTCGGGACCACCGGGCTCTCATACGACTTCTATGAGGCGTTTGTGGGCATCGGTGGCTTGAGGGCGAACCTGGGCACTCTCAAAGAGCTGGCCATCAACTCTCTAAGGTGGGTGCAGTGGTGGTTTGAGGAGCTCTTGTTTTAGCAGTGAGAGGTTCTCAGTGTTTTATTCAAGTACCTCAATGTCTCTGGTGTTTTTTTAATTCACTAACTAGATAATGTCCATGGGAATGGTCATTGGTCTTTGCTTGGCATCATGGGAAAATAAAACATTGTGAGCCTCCACAAGTCTAGTTCATCCTTGGGAGCTATTTCCAAACGCCTGAAGGTACCATGTTCATCTGTACAAACAATAATAAACTTCATCTGTATATAATTTGTCATTAATGAACCCTGATGCTCCCATGTTGTAGGTACAGTTCACTTCCCCCTGAGCTGAAGGAGAGAAGTCTGGCCATGTGGCAGAGGAAATGGGACAAGTTCATCTCTGAGAACTCGTAGAACCCTGAGCTCAATAGCGCTGCTAGGATCCTGATGAGGGTGCGCAAATATGATCACATCACCCCCATCCTCAAATCACTTCGCTGGCTCCCCGTCTCCCTTAGAATCGAATTCAAGGTCTCCCTCCTCACCCACCAGTGCATCCGTGCCCCCCCCCTACCTCAAGGAACTCATCCACACCCCTCAGACCTCCTCACACACCCTCCGTTCTACTGCCACCAACCTCCTCAAGACCCTCAGGACCAAGCTCCGCACCATGGGAGATCGGGCCTTCTGCTCGGCTGCTCCCAGGCTGTGGAATGCTCTCCCTGACCACCTAAGGGCACCACAGTCTCTGGATGCTTTTAAACTAGGCCTTAAAACCTACCTTTTTAATAGAGCCTTTTAATTGAAAATGTTTGTTGTTTTATCTTCTTGTTTTTAATTGTAGTACTTTGAGAAATGTATTATTATTATTATTACTATTAGTATAGTATTATCTTCTTTGGTGATGGACAGATTTATCAAGAAGCAACAGACATGGATTGTGTTGACCTTTATTTGTATTTGCTGTACAACATTCAATACCAAGGAAACACAACACTGCCTACTGCTTGAACTGAAAAATTACTAACAAGTATTTACACTTCACTTTTAACATTAAATAATGTATGGTAGCAATAAACACATGTCCAATGATAATGATGTAAGTGCATGATTAATTTGTCTGTAGTCAGACTATGGCGAGCTCATGTTATCCAATGGGAATGCATACTCGTAGGCTGCCATTTCTGGAATCAGGTTCAGTTTAGGTCCAGTGTACATTGGACGTTTCTTAACATAATGTACAACATGTGACAAAGCATTTTAAAGGATGACGATAAGTCCTTATTTCATATCCTGTCTCATGTCGCCAGGTAACTCTGTGTTTCAGAAGTCTTTGATCACATGCTGTATTCTCCAGTGCTGCCCAGTGCACTCCTGAATAATGAGCTTGTAGTAAGTGTCTTCCCCTTTGGCGATCTCCAGACATTTCTTCGTATGTCTGTTCTGAATGGCTTGTCCCTGTGAAAACCATCATGTACAAGTCACACACAAACTAAAAAGAAAACAACAGTTATTTTATGGGTTTTAGGATGTCAAGTTTGTATGAAGCAATGTTAGTTAGTGATTGTTCTACGAGTCGATACTCTAATGGAACCTCACCTGTTTAAAGTCCCAGAGCATGTTGAATTCTTTCTGCTTTGCTACCTTGCACTCGTACAGTCCTGGAGTTCCAGTGCCAGTGTCCACCAGACAGCGATTGCTGCTGTACTTGTGTGACTTGATGCCCCCAATGTAGATCTCTCCATTTGTTCTATAATAGCAGGACTGTACAGGGCGGTTATAAAGAGGAAACTTTCAGCACACATACATTCACATTGTGCAAACATGTAGTGTTCTATTGTTGATCCTACATTTCCTCAACAAACCTGTGGGCCATAATAATGGCATCCATAAAGAATAGGCGTGTTCCCAGGAACTGGCCCTTGATCAATACAGGCATCCGTTTTCAGATCATTGACCAGCTGGTGACAAACAGAGATTACGTGTTATCGCCTACAAGAAGAGCTGTCAAGCTTTCTTAGAATGACATGATATCCTCGGAGGTACTTGGGAGACACTGCCACTGTCTCCTTTGCCACTTAATGACATTGCCAAAAAATGGCACTACTGTTAGGTATAAAATATATGGTAGCGTGACAACATTAGGTTAAAGCAATCAGATCCAATAATTTTTAGCGTTCATAGGATGGGTTGAGAGCCTTGAGAACAGCAGGAATGCTATGTCAGAAAAGTAATGACATTGTACTGTAGCATGACTCACAGCTCCATAACCACTCAGATTATCAAGAGGGTCCAACTGGGGATATACGTTATCCAGATACCACTGGAAAGGCTTGCAGTTAAGCCTCTCTCTCAGCTTCTTCCTCTCTGAAACGTCCCCAATGTCTATACCATGATCCTATGGGGGGGGAAACAGTATTTAGAGACACAGGTCAGAGACAGACGAAATGGATAAAGAACACAAAGTTGAACAAAAACACTTTGCCCATAATACACCTTTCCTTACCTTCAAATGTTTTTATAAAGTAGATCTAGCATCATATATATTACTTATCGGTGGAGAAACAGAGTCTGGTAACTTTATTTTACAGCCCGGTATAAAGCAGGGACTTACTTGATAGCTACATATTAAGTACATTGTTTCTTCAAGATTCACGGACTCAAGCACCTCTATAATTTGTGCCATTTAGTACCTGGTTGTTACTGCACCCACTGTGCTGAATTCATTCTGTAAGTACTAGAAAATACAGCTACAGTTACAAAAAATAAATGCTGGGTAAATACCACCTGAAACAGGGCTGCAAAAGTCATTTAGTAGAACAAACAGTATAGCTAATAGCTAATATCTAGCTCAACAAATAATATGCTAGCGTACCTTCAATGGGAGGTTCCAGGCGATGTTGACATTGTGTTTATAGTCGTCCATCCAAACCTCAGCCACCCTCAGGGCATTTCTCTTCATTGTAATGCTTAGATCGGGGAGATAGGGCTTGTGGGCCCGCTCAATGTGTGCAATTTTAGAGCATGGTATTACCTCTACACTCCCACCGCATAACCACACCTGGACAAACCACCAAACAATAGAGATATGAAGTTTGAAGTTCAGATTCATGAATTCATAATTGTGCAACGGTAACTGTGACTCACACGGATTCCAAGTTCCACATTTTCACCGCCATAGATCTTCATCCCTCCATCAAGGACTCCGATCTCCCCAAAAAAGATACGGTCAACCACAAGTATTCCCATAATTGAGGGACTCCTGGCAGACACAGTGATCAGAGTACAACACACCCCTAGTCATGAAATGATGTCAATAAATTCAGTAAATACCCCCAATGCAGAGCAGTCTTCTGTTGCCAATGCAAAGAGGTTTAGGGATATTCAAAAGACCATGGGCCAGTTTCACAGACAAGGCTTAAGCCTAATCCTGGACTAAAAAGCATCTTCAATGGAGATTTTACATTGAAAGTGTGATTTAGTCCAGGACTAGGCTTAAGCCTTGTCTGTGAAACCGGCCCATTATGTCTCTATTATGTCATATTAAGATCAAATTAAAAAACGACTCACTTTCCGGGCTGTGACTCGTCTTTTAGGTCATACCACTCAGGCCTGAAGGACTCGTACATACACCACAGCGCCCAATCGAAGGCGTCCGCTGAAGGCCCGTAGCGTGCCACTTCCAAGTCATCACAACCAACTTTGTCAAACACAGGTGTCAGCACTAACGTGCGGTCCTCCTTGATACGAGCCAGGAGAGGCTCTGCCCTACGCACACAAAAATTGTTGACCGTTAGTTTAGTGGGAGTGACTCCAAAAAGTTGGCGTATCACAAGGGCCCATCGTTTTGGTCACATGAAAACTCCCTAGCACTAACCACTGCACATGGACTTCTATGTGAGCGTCCAAGATGGCCACCACGTCCCCTGTAGCTATCTTCCACCCTGAGATGCGGCCCTGTGTGAGGCCCAGCTGCTCCGTGTGGATGATTCTCTTCACTAGGCCTGGGCGCTCCTCATGGACAGAGTTGATGTAGTCATCCAGTTTCTCCTTCAGATCCTCTGTGAAAGTAGAGGGAACAACAGCAGTACACAACATGAGTCAAAAGTCAGCTCAGTGAAACTAAATGGAGATAGACATGTATCTTAATGTTACTGTGATTACTCTGTTGAAGGATAGACTAATGGCCAAACCATTGGAGCTGTGGTCATCCACCAGTATGATCTCTTTCAGCAGGCGGGTAGGTGTCTTGTCCATGATGCTACGAACAGCCCTCTTGATGATGGACAGGGCCTCGTCTAAGTAGATCAACACCACGCTGAGGGTGGGGAGGTCATGTGGGTACTTTCGCTCAGCACACCTGAAAAGGTAAAAACAAAGGAGGATGGGTCACCCCAGGAGTCTGGTTCCTCTCAAGGTTTCTTCCTGCCAGGGAGGGAGGATATATTTTCTCCCCTCTGGAAAGTTTTTACCCTGGCTTGCTTTTTTGTTGTCTATGGTTTGGTATTAGATCATATTTTTTGCATTGCATTCGTTGTTCATATTGTTTAATATCGTTTTTGTGTGAAGCACTTTGCGACATTTGTCTATGTAAAACGAGATATACAAACAAATGTGATTGATGATTGATTGAAAGTAAAACTGTAAACCATTTAGCCAAAGTGATTGGCTAAAACTATGTTATTTTTTCCATTTTTTCCACTTTTTTCTTCTTCTTAGAATGATAATAATATATCATATTATACTATAGAATCATAGATCATAGAATGCTAAAAAATTATATTAAAAAATAAAGTATGAAAAAAAGAACAATATTATACTTTGAATTGCCCCTGTTGTATGAAATGTGCTTTACAAATAAACTTGCCTTGCCTAAACTTGCCTTCTTTTTTTCCCTTTATTTATTTTTTCCTTTGAATGATAATAATATATCATATTATACTATAGAATGATCATAGAATGATACAAATTATATTTTTTAAAATAAAGTGAAAAATGGAAAAAAAACGTTCTTTTTTTCATTTTTTTCACTTTATTTATTTTATCCTTAGAATGACAATAATATATCCTATTATACAATAGAATGTTAGAATGATCATAGAATGATAAAAATGATAATAAAATAAAATAGAGTTTTTTTGGGCAAAATGTTTACCAAAACATCAAGTTACAGTTATATAATGAATATGGGCTTAAAGTGCAGACTCTCAGCTTTAGGGTAAGGGTCCACATCCAAATTGAAGGAAGGGTTAAGGAATTACAGCTCTTTAATATGTAGCCCCCTCTTTTTCAAGGGACCAAAAGTAATTGGACAATTGACTCAAAAGCTGTTTCATGGGCCAGTGTGGGCTATTCCTTCATTATTTCTTTATCAATTAAGCAGGTAAAAGGTCTGAGTTGATTCCAAGTGTGGCATTTGCATTTGGAAGATGTTGCTGTATACGCACAACATGCAGTCAACTGAGCTCTCAATGCAAGTGAAACAGGCTTAGGTTGCAAAAACAACCAGAAAATCCATCAGAGAGATAGCGGTAACATTAGAAGTGGCCAAATTAACTGTTTGGTACATTCTGGGGGAAAAAGAATGCACTGGTGAGCTCAGCACCACAAAAAGGTCTGAATGTCCATGGAAGACAAGAGTGGTGGATTATCACAGGATCCTTTACATTGTAAGGAAAAACCCCTTCACACCATCCAGGCAAGTGAAGAATAGAAAGGCCAGATTAGACTTCTTAAACATCTAAAAAAAAAGCCAGCCCTGTTCTGGAAGAGGATTCTTTGGACAGATGAAACTCAGATCAACCTGTACCAGAATGATGGGAAGAAAAAAGTATGGAGAAGGCTTGGAACGGCTCATGATCATGGAACGGCTCACGTTTACTACATCATCTGTAAAAAACAGTGGAGGCAGTGTGATGACATGGACATGCATGGCTTCCAATGGCACTGGGTCACTAGTGTTTATTGATGATGTGACAGAAGACAGAAGTAGACGGATGAATTCTTAAGTATTTAAGGATATTCTGTCTGCTCAGATTCAGACAAATTCAGCAAAGTTGATTGGATGGCGCTTCACAATACAGATGGACAATGACCCAAAACATACTGCGTAAGCAACCCAGGATTGCAGTGGAATATTCTGCAATGGCCGAGTCAGTCACCTGATCTCAACCGAATTGAGCATGCATTTCACTTGCTGAAGACAAAACTAAAAGGCAGAAAGACCCATGAACAAACAATAACTGAAGACAGCTGCAGTTAAGGCCTGGCAAAGCATCACAAAGGAGGAAACCCAGCATTTTGTGATGTCCATGGGTTCCAGACTTCAGGCAGTCATTGCCTGCAAAGGATTCTCGACAAAGTATAACAGATTAACATTTTATTTATGATTATGTTAATTTGCTCCTGAAAATAGGGGACTGTGTATAAGAATTGTTGCAATTGCTAAACGTTTCATACAATATTTTTGTTCAACCCCTTGAATTAAAGCTGAAAGTCTGCACTTCAATTGCATCTCGATTGTTTCATTTCAAATCTATTGTGGTGGCATACAGAGCCAAAACTATGGAAATTGTGTCACTGTCCAAATATTTACGGACCTAACCTAGTGGATTACCTATGTTGAGTACATATGGTGGTGGAGTGTGGGAGATGTTTCACCTGGGATCACGGGTATCAGGTATTTCTCTGTTCAGAGGTAGCCTGTCACTGAGGAAGGCGTTGTAGCCGTATCTCTGGAACAGCCCCTCTGCCTCCCTCTGCTCCTCCTCTGAGAGTTCCCCACCCCATTTATTAAACAGAGCGGAGTTGGGGAACAGCTTCTTCACCACTATCTTCTCCTTCTTCATCTCAGGAGCTTTGACAGCCACTGGGACCACTTTGGGGTCAAGCTTCTGGATCGACTCCACTGTGGAAACACAAGACAGCAGTGCATTATAGCCCCACGTAGCCAGTGATTACAATGTGTTGAGGGCCATTTATCTGTGATAGTCGTATCAAACCAATAAATCATTCAGTTTTTGATAAAATACCAGATTTGGCACACAGGTAACGTATGTACCCTAAAACTATTTAGATATGGACGCACCACAGATCTGGCTCCCGGAGGCCGTAGCTGCCACTTTTCTAAATGTCCACCAATTCTACCACTACTTTACTAGTGTTCATTTTCAAAGGGACTATTTGGTGATAATAAAAAACATTTGGCACATACAGTGCATTCGGAAATGGTATTCAGATCCCTTCACTTTTTCCACATTTTGTTGATTCAATTTTAAAATGAAGTAAATTAAAAGCCATCAATCCACACAATACCCCCAGAATAACGTTCACATCGTCTGTGAATTGATTACAATTTAAATACAGAAATACCTCCTGTACATAAGTATTCAGAGCCTTTGCTATGACACACTTAAAATTAGCTAAAATGAAAGAAATGTCATCAACAAATCATTAAGCTGAATTGAGTCCATCTTAATGCCCTCAACTCCTCTTCCCTGGTCAGAAAGACGCAGCAGCGCCTATACTTCCTGAGGAGACTGAAGAAAGCCCAGCTGTCTCCCAGGATCCTGACCAACTTCTACCGCTGCACCATTGAGAGCATCCTAACCATTGTGGTACGGCAACTGCACAGTGTCCGCCTAGAAGGCCCTAGGTGATGACTGCCCAGTGCATCATGGGCACCAGACTCCCTCCCACCAACCTCCAGGCAGACCGGTGTCAGCGTAGAGCGGCAAGCCTCATCAAGAACACCTCGCACCCCAGACACGGTCTGTTTGATCCCCTGCCATCTACGGTAATCTGCTGCATTTTGACATAATTCTTATCGCATTTCCCCCCATTGAGCTGTATACCGGCACTTAAAGTGAAGTGCTCTTATGACACTTAACTCCTCCTACTGTCGCCGCTCGTTCCTGGTCTGTTGTGTGTAGTGGAGAACGTATCCTACCCGAACCTATATGGAACTTTTCAAATGCATGCCAAGCCGAGCCGAACCGGTCAGGAAGTACAGGATCCTCAGGTCCCATAGCAGCAAGCTACAGAACAACTTCTTTCACAGAGCTGTCACTCTGATAAACAATCCCCCCCCCCCCACACACACACAGGGTACAATGACTCAATATATATTTGCATAGGAATGAATTACACACTGTGAGGATCAGGTTGTCATTATAAACTGAGCAATTGGAGAGGAACAAAACTACTCAGGACCTTGAGGCCTGGGGAGACTTACACAAATCTACGAAGTTGAATGGTGGACAAGAAAAAAGCACAGTGGATGGGACAACATCATCTCAGTCACTCTACAAAGGTCTATAACCAACTGGCGAAAAATAATCCCTTAATGGAAAATCTCATATCCATAATTGTGTTTGCAACAATGAATACAAGTAATACAGCAAAGAAAGTGGCTGGAAATGTGTTTATTTGGTTTTCCTACAAAGCATTAAGTTAAGCGCAAATCCAGTACATGCAGTTTCCGCACCATCTCTCGTGTGAAGAATAGTGGTGGCTGCATCAAGTTATGGATGGGTATTGGGTACCCAATAAAATCAAAGATAATTAATTCCAAAATGTACCTACATTAAGATAGATTCAATTCAACTTATTGGGTGATTTGTTCATGACATGTTTGCAATACACAAGCATTTAGAAAATTGCTAATGGATACTCATCTGTAGTGCCTCCATATCTAAATCTGTTTTTGTTTAATTACATTTTATCCAAAGTGATTTTCAGGGCATTAAGTGCCTAGTCTAAAGGAAGTGAATCATCTATATCTTATGATATCAGTCATCATAAGCTAAAATCTATGTTAGGACAAGGTGCAATTGGCAGTCACAACGCTAGAAATATCCTATACATGGGTGCCAAAGGCCTCTCCCTAAAGCCAAACATTGCATGCCTGCGGATTTTGTCAATATTTTCATTGGCTACATTAATCTTATTTACTTTGTGCAGTATGGGTTTTTTTGTACTGGGAAACTTTCAGTGCATAGAATTCCAAATTGATAGCATGTTGTGCAACAATACTGCATACAATACTGATGTCGGTTTGCGGTTTTATACAACTTTATGTTTGAGAAGAACTAAATGATGAATAGAATAATAAATATAACTACGTCGATATTAATACAAGGATAATAGTTTGTAATTAATATATTTTATAGTGTGTAATTGATTACTATGCAAATCAGAGACCCTATAAAAACAAAGATATTAATTCCAAAATTACATCAACTATTATCCTTGCATTAAGATGGGCTCAATTAACTTTGGGCATTTTAGCTTAATTGAACTAAACTAAAACTGGAGAAATGTAAGTGTTATAAAACGTTTGACAGGTAGTGTGTGAGACATAATAGCCTATGCCATTTAGCTGACGCTTTTCTCCAAAGCGACTTCCATTGCAGTGAGTGCATCCATGTTCAGTATGCTCCCAGCAAGGATCGAACCCACATGACTTCTGTCCTCAAACACTGTTCAGTCTCGGGGTGGGGAGGGAACACTATTACAACCACCAACTGATCGTTTTCTCTGAAGTTATTTCGGACTTTTTTTTTTAATTGGAAATTCTGACATTTAACTCAGAATGGGGTAGTGTTTTTCTAGGGGATAGTGAGGTGGACTGATAATTGGAAGGTCATACGTTCAAATCCCGCCTGGAACACAGCTACAAACTACCACCATCACTCAATTGATTGATTTTTTTTTTAAACAAAACAATACGAATGCCCAATTACAATTTATGCGCATAACAAGAACCGCTTACGTCGGGGGCTGGATTATCGTAACCAACCACCAATCAATACTTCTGCCTAGTCGATGCCAGGTAGCCAGCTATTTGACAACAAATAAATAAACAAACAAACAACAAACAACAAACAACAAACAAATAAAAGGCTTTCTTCTTCAACGTAATAACCTCCGTCCAGATCAATCGCGACGAGCAGCACAAACGTTGAGCCAGTCCGTCGTACAGACAGTGATGTAATGAAGTGTCTCTCTCGCCCGTGGAAAAGCAAACTGGTGAAGGTTCGCCAAATGGAACCAACTACCAACTGAATGCACTGGCAGCAGCCCGGGACCTGAACTAGGCTCGCCTGGGTGGAACAGAGGGCAGAGAGGAGGACTGGACTCACCCAGGTGGAGAAGGTGAACCTCCATCTTGTCCAGTCTGGAGGATATCCCGAGGAGATCCTGGCTGCTGACTGAGCCATTGTGACTAGTGTCCAGGGCCCTGTGCAGTCTCTCCCCGTGGGAATGGACCTCCTGCTTAACGGAGGTGATGGAGAAGATGATCCCGGCCGTGGCCAGTACCAGGGCTAGTCCTCTGAGCCAGCCCAGCCTCATGTCTGTCGCTCTGTCTGTGTGGGAGTGCTCTCTCTGCCTGTAGGGGATGGAAGGAGACGGCCTTCCTGGCCTTCTGATATGCATTCAGTAACCAATCACACTCCTCGAACTTCAAGGCAGAGCTGCCCTCAAAGTAGAATTCACCCCAATAAATGTCCATGTGCTCACTGCTGGCAGGGAGGAGGAGAACCTACCTGGCTCAGCAGGTGTGTCGCCTCCCCCTTCACATACTTTCTCTAACACCAATATTTGACCTGTCCTGACATCCAATAAATCTAACTGTTTTAAGGCTAGGCGTGGAACAATATAGATTAGATGATTAGATTTAAACTTTATTGTCATTGCTCAGTGAGTATTCTAGACTTACAGTCAATAAATGAATATAATAAGTGAATATACATGAATTGAATATCAATATGACATTTTTACCAAGGGCAATACTTCTTGAGGTATGTTACATCGTATATAGATGTAGCCTATAATAAGAGACCAATATAATACATAATGGTATGTGCAAACATAAGCAGTAGGCCTTGTGCAAACGCTAAATTGAATTCTTGAGTTTGCAGGCAGTAGAGGTAAGGGCGAGGCTACAATGATACTGGGAGTCAGCGTTCCTGTTGTTGGGGGGTGGAGGTGGGTGGCTGGGAGGGGGGGTGGGGCTGGGCTACCACCGGTGATTCTGAGGATATACAGTAGTAGGCTATATGGGTTATATTGGATATTGGCGGTGTCAGGTAAATCAAACTCTTGCCAACACAAAGGATTCTCTTCTCTAGTCAACATTATAGTGAATGGTCACCTGCTTGATGAGGTCATGGTGGATTTAAGTAAACACCAGTAATACTGTGGTTAATCTACTCTGAGAAATCAATGGAAGCAATGCAACGGACTGGATCTGCATGATTGGAAACAAGGACACCTTGTTTACTCTAGGCCTTAGAGTCTAAGGAGACCATCATTATGTCTAGACTATAATTTATATGACTAGTCACGGGATTGGCTTTCGTTTTTGTTTTGTTTTAGGTGAGATGGGGAGAGAGACCTACGAGAGAGAGAAAGCTACGGACGTGAGACGTACAGGTTGAGCCGAGCCGACCTGACCCCACCTGACCTGACAGCGGGGCTGCCGACAAGACGTGACGTTAGAATGATAAGGTTCTATCTCCGTTTAGAATGATAAGGTTCTATCTCCGTTTAGAATGATAAGGTTCTATCTCCGTTTAGAATGATACGGTTCTATCTCCGTTTAGAATGATAAGGTTCTATCTCTGTTTAGAATGATAAGGTTCGATCTCCGTTTAGAATGATAAGGTTCTATCTCCGTTTAGAATGATAAGGTTCTATCTCCGTTTAGGGCAGTTCAGAGATATTGAGCGTCAAAGTTTTTACATTCCATTATGTTCTGTGAGATGGAACCTTTGTATTAAAAAATAACACCACACAGGCATTAATAAACACCTAATGGATCAGATTATGTAAAAAAACAAAATTTTGACAAAAATGGAGATAGAACCTTATAATACTAACGTCATGAAAAGGCGCCCCGATAGAGACCCGAGCCGACCTGGGTGACCGTGGGGGACTGCCGCCTAGAGACTCTCTCCAGGTCGGAGGCGGAATCATCGCTGACATCACGGCGGCAAGACCCCGTATCCGGGCAACCAGAGTCGTTGTTTATTTATTTTATTTCTCCTTTTGTGGTGAAGATATTTACATAGGAAAAGGGTATAAAATCCTCTGGGCAACCACTCTCTCTTAATTCCTGGGACCCCCGCCTTGATGACCTGCTGCAGACCAGACCATGCTGTATAAACTGCCTTGTTGAATAAATAATCTTAAATCTGCTCAAGATCTATTCCTCATTTTTGGCAGCCAACAGAGAAAGAAATACACCACAGTGTTCCCTCCATACTGTGACATCTACGTTGCCTATTTCCCAGACTTGTAATTCAACCTCTTCGGGGCAGCTGTGGCTCAGCTGGTAGAGCCAGCATCTAATGATCGCGAGGAGGGCAGCTCAGGCGGTTCAAACCCCAGCTGGCCATGTGTCGAAGTGTCCTTGAGCAAGGCACTGAACCCCTAATTGCTTCCAGGGTCACCTTCTATGGCTCTGACCCCTTGCCTATAGCGTAGCCGGTATTTCATTGTAATGACAAAGGTTGATTCTTCTTCTTCTTCTTCATCCTGGTGTGTTACTATGTCAAAGGCTACTATTATTGTTTCATCAAATCATAATGTTCTTTTCGCTGTGCAGCAAATATATATTTGGATTACAGATGTCATGTTTAATGTAAATATGCAGGCTTACATTATGTCATAAATGTACAGCAGTGAAGGGTCAAATGATGAGCAATGGCATACAATATAAAACATCAATTTATTCAACATCTTAAATGTTATTTTCATTCATCCTCTCAATTCAGTGTCCATGGCCTGTATTGTCCAGGAACTATGCTTTGCAAACAGCATTACAATCCCAAAACTAGAAACATATTATTTTTCTTTTCTTTTTTCTTTGTTTGTTTTTGTTTTACTTTACTCAATAATAACTTGTCACATTGTACAAGGCATTGATGAGTGGCAAAAACACAACAGGGTATATAAAAGAACAATGGGAAACAGAATTTGATATAGAAATATCTGAAGATGATTGGGATAATATGTGGGAAAAACATCAGACCTCAACCTGCTCACGAGCATGGAGAGAGTTTTCCTGGAAAAATCTGATACGTTTTTTTGTCACGCCCAAAATAGTAAATAACTATTCGGATACAAGGAAGTCATGTTGGAGGAATTGTGGGGTATCTGAGACTAACCATGCCCATATATTCTGGAATTGCCACAAAATAATAGGGTTTTGGGGAATGATACATGGGATAACACAAGAAATTCTGGGTTACAAATTTCCTATGAATCACAAGCTGCTCTATATGTGTAATTACACAGAAAATGAGATACAGGCTGGGGACTCTTATCTATTCAAGATACTCATGGTCGCTGGGAAAAAGGCTATCACAAGGACATGGGGTACGGAAGACCTACCTACTCAGGCCCAATGGGTAGACACAGTGGGGGAAATCCATGTTATGGAAAGACTGACTCACAGACTATGACTTTTAGGACCACAGATGGACAACAAATGGATGAAGTGGACTCTATGGCAATTGACACAGACTTGAGACATGACAGCAGTAGCCTTTTCTTTTCCTTTTAATGTTTTTCTTTTGGTTGTTTTTGTTGATGTTGAATTGTTGTATTATTGTTCTTATTGTTGAATAAAAAGAAAATTGCACAAAAAAAAAAAGACTTTGGTCATAGGAACTGAGTTGATTGTGATATGTTGAATGTAATGACGATTGTTGTAACCAATGACCATTGACAATAAAAAAAAAAAATAAAGTTCCAGAAGGAAGTTTGTGGTCTTGCAAAGTCTTATTTTGGTAGTGAAAAAGATTTAAAGATGTTTCAATAGATTTGCTGGGTAGTTGAAAGAAAGTGAGAGTCTTATTATGGTTGCTGAAGCAAGCCAGTAATTAACTCTACCTTCTTGTTGTGTGGTGTGTTAAGATTACAAGATGTAAAATTGATAGTAAAACAAATCTCTAGCACAGCGATTCCCAACCTATGGGCCGCGGCCCTCAGGTGGGCCATGAGGGTACTGCAAGTGGGCCACCAAATCATTTGCAAAAAAATAATTATTATTCTTTTTTACAAAAACGTTTTAATAAAAATTAAAAAATCATGGTACTGTGTTCTTTTCTTTAAAATCTTCAAAAATGCATCATCAGTGTGATACTACTAGGCCTACTGCACTGTATGTATGATGACTTCAAATGTATTGATTGTAAGTCGCTTTGGAATAAGGCGTCTGCTAAATGCCAAAAATGTAAATGTAAATGACTGTATGATGATGCATATGAAATATCCAATAAGAATAAGAGAATAAGGATGACAACAAAAAAAGTAACAAAAAAATGTACACGTGCGTAAAATGCCTGTGTGGGCCGCGAATACTTTAGAGATTTTTAAGTGGGCCTTGAGTCCAAACAGGTTGGGAACCGCTGCTCTAGCATACAAACAAATGCATCCATTGTGTATAGAACCTCAATGCAATGAACAGTATCGACCTATTCCAATACTTAAAGTGCCCTCCGTAAGTATTTGGACAGTGAAGCATTTCTTTTTCTGTCTCTATACTCCATAAGTTTGGATTTGAAACAATTACTATGATATTAAGATATTGTTTGGTTTCACTCTATTTCAGGGCACTAAAAATAATGGGACAACATGAGTGCTTAATTTGGGTTAGGGCTAACACTACCCCTAATCATATAAATCAGTCCCGTTACTTTTGGTGCCCTGAAATAGTGGGACTATGTATAAAAAACATTCTAATGTCTGAATGGTGAAACAACATACAAAAATACCCTTTATTAATAAAAGCTGACGATCTATGTTATGTAATGCTTCACTGTCCCATCATTTACAGAGGGCCCTGTATTTCATTACAGAAACGCCCTCCATCCTGGATGTTTTCAACACATTACATTCAATATTATATATTATAAATATCTAATTCATAAGACTGTACAAACTGATTTTACATTAACACTGTTCATAAATATTGAGAGAGGACATGCCTCTTATTCTGGTCAATTATTGATAACTTCATCAGCACACAATTAGAGTAGCGTTCAACAGCAGAATGTTTAGCCCCTTTCACACATACAAGCCTTCCCAGTAGATTCTAACATTCAAAGATTCTAAATGTCAGGAAACATCCCATATCCAGAACATGTGATTCTATACAGAACAGCATTCTCTGCTCCTCATCATAAAGTGCAGGGTTCCTTAAGGCGCCACCTATCATCATAAACGCCTTCTCACATCCCAGAACACCAGCAGTGAAAGCTCAATAAAAAAACAGCATTAAAAATGCAATTTACAAAACATGGTAGTACGGTGGTAAAAAAGTGAATCTTCCATTGAAAACAAAAGAACATCCTTGACACACTTTAGTCATACAGTATTTCTATTACTTCATGAACAAGTCAGACCAGGAACAAATAATCTTATCATAGTTATTGTATAAAATGCCACTGAATGGCAATTACAATTACAATTTCAATTTCAATTACAATTACAATTTACTCACCGTGTTACAAATAGGACAACGTGGTAGTACTTGGTAGGTCCCTGTAGCATGTTCCCCTAGGCAGTCTCGCCTTAAAGATGCTTAAGAGGGCAGGAACGCCTGCTTCATTTGGCCCACGTTTTGTTGAAAAAGCTCAACAAGGATGCAACTATCAACATACATCCAATTGAACTGTTGTGCTGAACAGATAAACAATTGATTGTTTTTAGTAAAAAAATTAGTCAAATGTAAATGTCAATGTAGTTGGTTAGCTTAAAGTGTAAAAACAGTATATGTACTGTATGAGGGTCAGTGGGGACGTGACTGGATGCTGAAAGCGACATTTGAATAACCAGTGCTGAGTTGGGTTAGAATAATCCTGTTTTGTAGACATTGGTAAGGCTAAACTTGATATCAGACCAGACCTGCAAACACATACAGTCAATGTGATATCTCAAACATGGTTAGGCATTTCAGGTCAGTAAAACATCTATTTTTTTTACCACTTAAGGGGTCTTCGACTACAACAGTTGTGGAGACTGTTTGTATGGGAGCCTTGTTGCTTGGGGGTACTCAAATGCATCAAATTGGCTAAATTGGCAAAATAATTGTCAAATATTGGTGTAGAGAAAGTATGTGAAGGGGGAGGCAACACACCTGCTGAGCCAGGTAGGTTCTCCTCCTCCCTGCCAGCAGTGAGCACATGGACATTTATTGGGGTGAATTCTACTTTGAGGGCAGCTCTGCCTTGAAGTTAGAGGAGTGTGATTGGTTCATGCATTGGTGATTGGTGATTGGTGATTGGTGATTGGTGATTGGTGATTGGTGATTGGTGATTGGTGATTGGTGATTGGTGATTGGTGATTGGTGATTGGTGATTGGTGATTGGTGATTGGTTCATTGGTTCATTGGTTCAATGCATATCAGAAGGACAGGAAGGCCGTCTCCCTCCACAGGCAGAGAGAGCACTCCCACACAGACAGAGCGACCATGAGGCTCGGCTGGCTCAGAGGACTAGCCCTGGTACTGGCCACGGCCGGGATCATCTTCTCCATCACCTCCATGAAGCAGGAGGTCCATTCCCACGGGGAGAGACTGCACACAGTGCACAGGGCCCTGGACACTAGTCCGAATGGCTCAGTCAGCAGCCAGGACAACATGGATATCCCCAGGATATCCTCCAGACTGGACAAGATGGAGGTTCACCTTCTCCACCTGGGTGAGTCCAGTCCTCCTTTCTGCCCTCTGGTCCACCCAGGCGAGCCTAGTTCAAGTCCCGGGCTGCTGCTGCCAGGGCATTCAGTTGGTAGTTGGTTCCATTTGGCGAACCTTCACCAGTTTGCTTTTCCACGGGCGAGAGAGACACTTCATTACATCACTGTACCACTGACTGGCTCAACGTTTGTGCTGCTTGTCGCGATTGATCTGGACGGAGGTTATTACGTTGAAGAAGAAAGCCTTTTATTTGTTTGTTGTTTGTTGTTTGTTGTTTGTTGTTTGTTTGTTTATTTATTTGTTGTCAAATAGCTGGCTACCGAGCATCGACTAGGCATTGATTGGTTGGTTACGATAATCCAGCCCCTGACGTAAGCGGTTCTTGTTATGCGCATAAATTGTAATTGGGCATTCGTATTGTTTTGTTTAAAAAAATAATTAAAAAAATTGAGTGATAGTGGTAGTTTGTAGCCGTGTTCCAGGTGGGATTTGAACTCATGACCTTCCAATTATCAGTCCACCTCACTATCCCCTAGAAAAACACTACCCCATTCTGAGTTAAATGTCAGAATTTCCAATAAAAAAAAGTCCGAAATAACTTCAGAGAAAACGATCAGTTGGTGGTTCTAATAGTGTTCCCTCCCCACCCCGAGACTGAACAGTGTTTGAGGACAGAAGTCATGTGGGTTCGATCCCTGCTGGGAGCATACTGAACATGGATGCACTCACTGCAATGGAAGTCGCTTTGGAGAAAAGCGTCAGCTAAATGGCATAGGCTATATTGTGTCTCACACACTACCTGTCAAACGTTTTATAACACTTCCATTTCTCCAGTTTTAGTTTAGTTCAATTAAGCCAAAATGCCGAAAGTCTTAAACAAATCACTCAATAAGTTAATTGAGCCCATCTTAATGCAAGGATAATAGTTGATGTAATTTTGGAATTTGGTTTTTATAGGGTCTCTCTCTGTAATAGTAGTAGTAATCAATTACACACTATAAAAATATATTAATTACAAAATTACAAACTGTGACCTGAGGATCCTGTACTTCCTGAGTCTCTTCGATGGCAGGGGATAAAACAGACCGTGTCTGGGGTGCGAGGTGTTCTTGATGATGCTGCACTACGCTGACACCGGTCTGCCTGGAGTCTGGTGGTCGGGTGTCTGGTGCCCATGATGCACTGGGCAGTCATCACCTAGGGCCTTCTAGGCGGACACTGTGCAGTTGCCGTACCACAATGGTGAGGATGCTCTCAATGGTGCAGCGGTAGAAGTTGGTCAGGATCCTGGGAGACAGCTGGGCTTTCTTCAGTCTCCTCAGGAAGTATAGGCGCTGCTGTGCCTTTCTGACCAGGGAAGAGGAGTTGAGGGCATTAAGATGGACTCAATTCAGCTTAATTATTTGTTGTTGACATTTTTTCATTTTAGCTAATTTTAAGTGTGTCATAGCAAAGGCTCTGAATACTTATGTACAGGAGGTAATTCTGTATTTAAATTGTAATCAATTCACAGACGATGTGAACGTTATTCTGGGGGTATTGTGTGGATTGATGGCTTTTAATTTACTTCATTTTAAAATTGAATCAACAAAATGTGGAAAAAGTGAAGGGATCTGAATAGCGTACTTTCCGAAGGCACTGTATGTGCCAAATGTTTTTATTATCCCCAAATAGTCCCTTTGAAAATGAACACTAGTAAAGTAGTGGTAGAATTGGTGGACATTTAGAAAAGTGGCAGCTACGGCCTCCGGGAGCCAGATCTGTGGTGCGTCCGTATCTAAATAGTTTTAGGGTACATACGTTACCTGTGTGCCAAATCTGGTATTTTATCAAAAACGTAATGATTTATTGGTTTGATACGACTATCACAGATAAACAGCCCACATACATGGCCCACAGCACATTGTAATCACTGGCTACGTGGGGCTATAACGCACTGCTGTCTTGTGTTTCCACAGTGGAGTCGATCCAGAAGCTTGACCCCAAAGTGGTCCCAGTGGCTGTCAAAGCACCGGAGATGAAGAAGGAGAAGATAGTGGTGAAGAAGCTGTTCCCCAACTCCGCTCTGTTTGATCAATGGGGTGAGGAACTCTCAGAGGAGGAGCAGAGGGAGGCAGAGGGGCTGTTCCTGAGATACGGCTACAACGCCTTCCTCAGTGACAGGCTACCTCTGAACAGAGAAATACCTGATACCCGTGATCCCAGGTGAAACATCTCCCACACTCCACCACCATATGTACTCAACATAGGTAATCCACTAGGTTAGGTCTGTAAATATTTTGACAGTGACACAATTTCCATAGTTCTGGCTCTGTATGCCACCACAATAGATTTGAAATGAAACAATCAAGATGTAATTGAAGTGCAGACTTTCCGCTTTAATTCAAGGGATTGAACAAAAATATTGTATGAAACGTTTAGCAATTGCAACAATTCTTATACACAGTCCCCTATTTTCAGGAGTTCAAAAGTAATTGGACAAATTAACATAATCATAAATAAAATGTTAATCTGTTATACTTTGTCGAGTCCTTTGCAGGCAATGACTGCCTGAAGTCTGGAACACATGGACATCACCAAATGCTGGGTTTCCTCCTTTGTGATGCTTTGCCAGGCCTTTACTGCAGCTGTCTTCAGTTGTTGTTTGTTCGTGGGTCTTTCTGCCTTTAGTTTTGTCTTCAGCAAGTGAAATGCATGCTCAATTCAGTTGAGATCAGGTGATTGACTCGGCCATTGCAGAATATTCCACTTGGAATAATACTCCTGGGTTGCTTGCGCAGTATGTTTTGGGTCATTGTCCATCTGTATTGTGAAGCGCCATCCAATCAACTTCTGACTTTTCTGACTCATATTTTTCATTTTATTTGACAGATATAGTGAAGATTTAGACAGGAAGGATGGGTGAGAGAGAGAGGAGGGATGACATGCAGGATATGTCCCCGGCCGGAATCGAACCGGTTACATGGTCAGCGCTTAACCCGTTACGCCCCCATCCAATCAACTTTGCTGAATTTGTCTGAATCTGAGCAGACAAAATATCCCTAAACACTTAAGAATTCATCCGTCTGCTTCTGTCTTCAAGTTCTGTCACATCATCAATAAACACTAGTGACCCAGTGCCATTGGAAGCCATGCATGTCCATATCATCACACTGCCTCCACTGTTTTTTTTTTACAGATGTAGTAAGCGTCGGATCATGAGCCGTTCCAAGCCTTCTCCATACTTTTTTCTTCCCATCATTCTGGTACAGGTTGATCTGAGTTTCATCTGTCCAAAGAATCCTCTTCCAGAACAGGGCTGGCTTTTTTAGATGTTTTTTGGCTAAATCTAATCTGGCCTTTCTATTCTTGAGGCTTATGAATGGCTTGCACCTTGTGGTGAACCCTCTGTATTTGTGAAGTGAAGTCTTCCCTTTATGGTACACTTGGATAATGATATGCCTACCTCCTGGAGACTGTTCTTCACTTGGCTGGATGGTGTGAAGGGGTTTTTCTTTACAATGTAAAGGATCCTGTGATAATCCACCACTCTTGTCTTCCATGGACATTCAGACCTTTTTGTGGTGCTGAGCTCACCAGTGCGTTCTTTTTCCCCCAGAATGTACCAAACAGTTAATTTGGCCACTCCTAATGTTACCACTATCTCTCTGATGGATTTTCTGGTTGTTTTTGCAACCTAAGCCTGTTTCACTTGCATTGAGAGCTCAGTTGACTGCATGTTGTGCGTATACAGCAACATCTACCAAATGCAAATGCCACACTTGGAATCAACTCAGACCTTTTACCTGCTTAATTGATAAAGAAATAATGAAGGAATAGCCCACACTGGCCCATGAAACAGCTTTTGAGTCAATTGTCTAATTACTTTTGGTCCCTTGAAAAAGAGGGGGCTACATATTAAAGAGCTGTAATTCCTAAACCCTTCCTTCAATTTGGATGTGGATACCCTTACCCTAAAGCTGAGAGTCTGCACTTTAAGCCCATATTCATTATATAACTGTAACTTGATGTTTTGGTAAACAGCTAAAATGACAGATTCTGTCTGTGTCCAAATACATATGGACCTAACTGTATCTACCAAGGATGTGAAAGCTCAATAATAAAACATAAGAAACTGTCCAACATATAGTCCTGGGTATACCTACAGTATGGGAGCTAGAATGTGGAATAATTCTCAAAATAACATTCTGGGAAACACTACTTAGTATGACATACTACATTTTTTTCACTTTATTTTATTTTTTAAAATCATTTTTATCATTCTATAGTATAATATGATATATTATTATCATTCAAAGGAAAAAATTAAGGAAGTGAAAAAAATGGAAAAGAACAGAACTGTCCTTTTTCTTTTTTTTCACTTTATTTTTTAAATATAATTTATTATTCTATGATCTATGATCTACTATTCTATAGTATAATATGATATATTATTATCATTCTAAGGAAAAATAAAAATTAACTGAAAAAAATAAGAAAAAGAAAGAAAGAGTTCATTCTTTCATTTGTTTTCTGTTTTTATCATTCTATGATCTATGATTCTAGTGTAATATGATGTATTATTATAATTCTAAGGAAAAATAAAAATTAAGTGAAAAATAGAAATAGTATACCATGTTCATTTTTTCTTCTTTTTTTCCACTTTATTATTTTTTATCATTCTATGATCATTCTAACATTCTATAGTATAATATGATATATTATATTAATTCTAAGGAAAAATTAAATAAAGTGAAAAACATGAAAAAAAGAACATCCTTTTCTTAATTTTTTCACTTAATTTTTTAAATATTTTCTTGCATTCTATGATCATTATAGTATAATATGATATGATATTATTCTAAGGAAAAAAATAAATAAAGTGAAAAAAATGAAAAGAATATTCTTTTTTGTGGTATTTTTCCTTAGAGTGATAATAATATATTATAATATAGAATCGTAGATCATAGATAATCTTTTTTTTTTTCACTTTATTTTTTTTTCCTTAGAATGATAATAATATATCATATTATACTATAGAATGATAGAATGATCATAGAATGATAAAAATGATGAAAAATAATGAAGTGAATAAAAAAAAAAAGAATACTATGTTTTTTAATTCTTTTTTTCACTTTATTTTTCCTTAGAATGACTGTGTACATATCAAATTCAAATCAAATCAAATTTTATTTGTATAGCGCATTTCTTACAAGATGCAACTCAATGCGCTTCACACAATGAACATTTTCAGTCAATCAGTCAATCAATCAATCAATACTGACAGAGCCGCGAGCAGGCAAAAGTAAAAACCTGTACACTATGTAGCCACTCTACTGATGCCTCTGGACACATCTTCAGTGATGTTCCTGGAATCATCGGGCGTTTCGGGTCTTTCAACATCATACACCCTCCTCCAGGTAGCTTTAGCTCTAACTAGCTACCATGACTCCATGGCTCTCCTCTTTTGAGCCACAGCCATCTAGAGGCTCTCTCTGCCGCATTGGTGGTACTGCGGATGGCTCTCCTCTTTCTCTCTCCTTCGATGCCCAAACTGCTGAAGGCTCTGGCCAAGGAACAGGCTACAAATCCTCTGCAACCAACCTCTACTGGGAAACACCTCGCTCTCCAACCAGCCTGCTGGCAGTCACTGACCAGTCCCGCGTACTTGGAGAGCTTCCTCTCAAAGGCTTCTTCCAAGCGGTCTTCCCACGGGACTGTCAGTTCCAGCAGCACTGCTTGCCTGGTGGACTCAGACAAGAGAACAATGTCTGGTCGCAGGGTGGTGACTGCAATATGGCTGGGGAACTTCAGAGGTCAAGATGGTCAAGGTCAAGACTTGCAGAGGTCAAGATGCCTGCAGATGTTTTCCTGGCAGGGGTTGGCTGCTCCCCAGCTCTGACAAAGGCGATGGTTTTCTTGGAGGGTCGGAACTGCTTTGCCCACACAAGTCCTGCGCTGATGGCTTCAGCAATGGTCTTCAGGACTTGGTCACTTGTAGAATGATAGAATGATCATAGAATGATAAAAATGATGAAAAATAATGAAGTTTTTTTTTTTTTTTTAAAGAACATAGTATACTATGTTTTTTTATTCTTTTTTTCACTTTATTTTTCCTTAGAATGATAATAATATATCATATTAGAATATAGAATGATCATAGAATGATACAAATAATAAAAACGTTTTTTTTTCCCCACATCATTTATTTTTTTCCTTAGAATGATAATAATACATCATATTATACTATAGAATCATAGATCCTAGATAATAGAATGATAGACAACAAAAAAGCAAGCCAGGGTAAAAACTTTCCAGAGGGGAGAAAATATATCCTCCATCCCTGGGAGGAAGAAACCTTGAGAGGAACCAGACTCCAGGGGGGACCCATCCTCCTTTGTTTTTACCTTTTCAGGTGTGCTGAGCGAAAGTACCCACATGACCTCCCCACCCTCAGCGTGGTGTTGATCTACTTAGACGAGGCCCTGTCCATCATCAAGAGGGCTGTTCGTAGCATCATGGACAAGACACCTACCCGCCTGCTGAAAGAGATCATACTGGTGGATGACCACAGCTCCAATGGTTTGGCCATTAGTCTATCCTTCAACAGAGTAATCACAGCAACATTAAGATACATGTCTATCTCCATTTAGTTTCACTGAGCTGACTTTTGACTCATGTTGTGTACTGCTGTTGTTCCCTCTACTTTCACAGAGGATCTGAAGGAGAAACTGGATGACTACATCAACTCTGTCCATGAGGAGCGCCCAGGCCTAGTGAAGAGAATCATCCACTCAGAGCAGCTGGGCCTCGCACAGGCCCGCATCGCAGGGTGGAAGATAGCTACAGGGGACGTGGTGGCCATCTTGGACGCTCACATAGAAGTCCATGTGCAGTGGTTAGTGCTAGGGAGTTTTCATGTGACCAAAACGATGGGCCCTTGTGATACGCCAACTTTTTGGAGTCACTCCCACTAAACTAACGGTCAACAAATTTTGTGTGCGTAGGGCAGAGCCTCTCCTGGCTCGTATCAAGGAGGACCGCACGTTAGTGCTGACACCTGTGTTTGACGTAGTTGGTTTTAATGACTTGAAAGTGGGACGCTACGGGCCTTCAGCGGACGCCTTCGATTGGGCACTGTGGTGTATGTACGAGTCCTTCAGGCCTGAGTGGTACGACCTAAAAGACGAGTCACAGCCCGGAAAGTGAGTCGTTTTTTATTTGATCTTAATGACATAATAGAGACATAATGTCTTTTGAATATCCCTAAACCTCTTTGCATTGGCAATAGAAGACTGCTCTGCATTGGGGGTATTTACTGAATTTATTGACATCATTTCATGACTATGGGTGTGTTGTACTCTGATCACTGTGTCTGCCAGGAGTCCCTCAATTATGGGAATACTTGTGGTTGACCGTATCTTTTTTGGGGAGATCGGAACCCTTGATGGAGGGATGAAGATCTATGGTGGTGAAAATGTGGAACTTGGAATCCGTGTGAGTCACAGTTACCGTTGCACAATTATGAATTCATGAATCTGAACTTCAAACTTCATATCTCTATTGTTTGGTGGTTTGTCCAGGTGTGGTTATGCGGTGGGAGTGTAGAGGTAATACCATGCTCTAAAATTGCACACATTGCGCGGGCTCACAAGCCCTATCTCCCCGATCTAAGCGTTACAATGAAGAGAAATGCCCTGAGGGTGGCTGAGGTTTGGATGGACGACTATAAATACAATGTCAACATCGCCTGGAACCTCCCATTGAAGGTACGCTAGCATATTATTTGTTGAGCTAGATATTAGCTATTAGCTATACTGTTTGTTCTACTAAACGACTTTTGCAGCCCTGTTTCAGGTGGTATTTACCCAGCATTTAGTTTTTGTAACTGTAGCTGTATTTTCTAGTACTTACAGAATGAATTCAGCACAGTGGGTGCAGTAACAACCAGGTACTAAATGGCACAAATTATAGAGGTGCTTGAGTCCGTGAATCTTGAAGAAACAATGTACTTAATATGTAGCTATCAAGTAAGTCCCTGCTTTATACTGGGCTGTAAAATGCCCAAAAGTTACCAGACTCTGTTTCTCCACCGATAAGTAATATATATGATGCTAGATCTACTTTATAAAAACATTTGAAGGTAAGGAAAGGTGTATTATGGGTAAAGTGTTTTTGTTCAACTTTGTGTTCTTTATCCATTTCGTCTGTCTCTGACGTGTCTCTAAATACTGTTCCCCCCCCCATAGGATCATGGTATAGACATTGGGGACGTTTCAGAGAGGAAGAAGCTGAGAGAGAGGCTTAACTGCAAGCCTTTCCAGTGGTATCTGGATAATGTATATCCCCAGTTGGACCCTCTTGTTAATCTGAGTGGTTATGGAGCTGTGAGTCATGCTACAGTACAATGTCATTACTTTTTTGACATAGCATTCCTGCTGTTCTCAAGGCTCTCACCCATCCTATGAAAGCTAAAAAAACAATTGGATCTGATTGCTTTAACCTATTGTTGTCACGCTACCATATATTTTATACCTTACAGTAGTGCCATTTTTTGGCAATGTCATTAAGTGGGAAAGGAGACAGTGGCAGTGTCTCCCAAGTACCTCCCAGGATATCATGTCATTGTAAGAAAGTTTGACAGCTCTTCTTGTAGGCGATAACACGTAATCTCTGTTTGTCACCAGCTGGTCAATGATCTGAAAACGGATCTCTGTATTGATCAAGGGCCAGTTCCAGGGAACACGTCTATTCTTTTTGCATGCCAATATTATGGCCCACAGGTTTGTTGAGGAAATTTACGATCAACAATATCACAACGTTTGCACAATGTGAATGTATGTGTGCTGAAAGTTTCCTCTTTAAAACCGCCCTGTACAGTACTGCTATTATAGAACAAATGGAGAGATCTACATTGGGGCCATCAAGTCACACAAGTACGACAGCAATCGCTGTCTGGTGGACTCTGGCACTGGAATCCCAGGACTGTACGAGTGCAAGGTAGCAAAGCACAAAGAATTCAACATGCTCTGGGACTTTAAACAGGTGAGGTTCCATTAGAGTATCGACTTGTAGAACAATCACTAACTAACATTGATTCAAACTTGAGATCTTAAAACCCATAAAATAACTGTCATTTTCTTATTAGTTTGTGTGTGACTTGTACATGATGGTTTTCACAGGGACAATCCATTCAGAACAGACATACGAAGAAATGTCTGGAGATCGCCAAAGGGGCAGACACTTACTACAAGCTCATTATTCAGGAGTGCACTGGGCAGCACTGGAGAATACAGCATGTGATCGAAGACTTCTGAAACACAGAGTTACCTGGTGACATGAGACAGGATATGAAATAAGGACTTATCGTCATCCTTTAAAATGCTTTGTCACATGTTGTACATTATGTTAAGAAACGTCCAATGTACACAGGACCTAAACTGAACCTGATTCCAGAAATGGCAGCCTACGAGTATGAATTCCCATTGGATAACATGAGCTCGCCATAGTCTGACTACAGACAAATTAATCATGCACTTACATCATTATCATTGGACATGTGTTTATTGCTACCATACGTTATTTAATGTTAAAAGTGAAGTGTAAATAATTGATATTAATTCTTCAGTTCAAGCAGTAGGCAGCCTTGTGTTTCCTTGGTATTGAATGTTGTACAGCAAATACAAATAAAGGTCAACACAATCCATGTCTCTTGCTTCTTGATAAATCTGTCCATCACCAAAGAAGATCATACTATTCGGTTGTTAAGTCGTGACGTGTTTCCGGGTCCAAAGTTGGCTGAGGCGCTCTCTTCGAAATGCCTCAGTAATAATAATAATTCATTATATTTATATAGCGCTTTTCCGTGGCTCAAAGACCCTGACAATATGGGGAAAACGGGAAAGTGCTGCGTCCCTTGTTGTATGAATAGATCCCAGTCTAAAAAACAATTTAACTGTCATTTTGGAAAATTGGAAATAGCTCCCAAGGATCAACTAGACTTGTGGAGGCTCACATTGTTTTATTTTCCCATGATGCCAAGCAAAGAGGCACTAAGTTTGAAGGTCGTAATATGTGTATTGGAGAATCAAAGATCTTGTGCCAGGAAGGTTTAATGGTGTTCCCTCCATACTGTGACATCTACGTTGCCTATTTCCCAGACTTGTAATTCAACCTCTTCGGGGCGGCTGTGGCTCAGCTGGTAGAGCCAGCATCTAATGATCGCGAGGAGGGCAGCTCAGGCGGTTCAAACCCCAGCTGGCCATGTGTCGAAGTGTCCTTGAGCAAGGCACTGAACCCCTAATTGCTTCCAGGGTCACCTTCTATGGCTCTGACCCCTTGCCTAGAGCGTAGCCGACATATTTCATTGTAATGACACAGGTTTGTTCTTCTTCTTCTTCATCCTGGTGTGTTACTATGTCAAAGGCTACTATTATTGTTTCATCAAATCATAATGTTCTTTTCGCTGTGCAGCAAATATATATTTGGATTACAGATGTCATGTTTAATGTAAATATGCAGGCTTACATTATGTCATAAATGTACAGCAGTGAAGGGTCAAATGATGAGCAATGGCATAAAATATAAAACATCAATTTATTCAACATCTTAAATGTTATTTTCATTCATCCTCTCAATTCAGTGTCCATGGCCTGTATTGTCCAGGAACTATGCTTTGCAAACAGCATTACAATCACAAAACTAGAAACATATTATTTTTCTTTTCTTTTGTATTTGTTTGTTTTTGTTTTTCTTTACTCAATAATAACTTGTCACATTGTACAAGGCATTGATGAGTGGCAAAAACACAACAGGGTATATAAAAGAAAAATGGGAAACAGAATTTGATATAGAAATATCTGAAGATGATTGGGATAATATGTGGGAAAAACATCAGACCTCAACCTGCTCACGAGCATGGAGAGAGTTTTCCTGGAAAAATCTGATACGTTTTTTTATCACGCCCAAAATAGTAAATAACTATTCGGATACAAGGAAGTCATGTTGGAGGAATTGTGGGGTATCTGAGGCTAACCATGCCCATATATTCTGGAATTGCCACAAAGTAATAGGGTTTTGGGGAATGATACATGGGATAACACAAGAAATTCTGGGTTACAAATTTCCTATGAATCACAAGCTGCTCTATATGTGTAATTACACAGAAAATGAGATACAGGCTGGGGACTCTTATCTATTCAAGATACTCATGGTCGCTGGGAAAAAGGCTATCACAAGGACATGGGGTACGGAAGACCTACCTACTCAGGCCCAATGGGTAGACACAGTGGGGGAAATCCATGTTATGGAAAGACTGACTCACAGACTATGACTTTTAGGACCACAGATGGACAACAAATGGATGAAGTGGACTCTATGGCAATTGACACAGACTTGAGACATGACAGCAGTAGCCTTTTCTTTTCCTTTTAATGTTTTTCTTTTGGTTGTTTTTGTTGATGTTGAATTGTTGTATTATTGTTCTTATTGTTGAATAAAAAGAAAATTGCACAAAAAAAAAAAGACTTTGGTCATAGGAACTGAGTTGATTGTGATATGTTGAATGTAATGACGATTGTTGTAACCAATGACCATTGACAATAAAAAATAAAAATAAAGTTCCAGAAGGAAGTTTGTGGTCTTGCAAAGTCTTATTTTGGTAGTGAAAAAGATTTAAAGATGTTTCAATAGATTTGCTGGGTAGTTGAAAGAAAGTGAGAGTCTTATTATGGTTGCTGAAGCAAGCCAGTAATTAACTCTACCTTCTTGTTGTGTGGTGTGTTAAGATTACAAGATGTAAAATTGATAGTAAAACAAATCTCTAGCACAGCGATTCCCAACCTATGGGCCGCGGCCCTCTAGTGGGCCATGAGGGTACTGCAAGTGGGCCGCCAAATCATTTGCAAAAAAAAATTTATTTTTCTTTTTTACAAAAACGTTTTAATAAAATAAAAAAAATCATGGTACTGTGTTCTTTTCTTTAAAATCTTCAAAAATGCATCATCAGTGTGATACTACTAGGCCTACTGCACTGTATGTATGTATGATGACTTCAAATGTATTGATTGTAAGTCGCTTTGGAATAAGGCGTCTGCTAAATGCCAAAAATGTAAATGTAAATGACTGTATGATGATGCATATGAAATATCCAATAAGAATAAGAGAATAAGGATGACAACAAAAAAAGTAACCAAAAAAATGTACACGTACGTAAAATGCCTGTGTGGGCCGCGAATACTTTAGAGATTTTTAAGTGGGCCTTGAGTCCAAACAGGTTGGGAACCGCTGCTCTAGCATACAAACAAATGCATCCATTGTGTATAGAACCTCAATGCAATGAACAGTATCGACCTATTCCAATACTTAAAGTGCCCTCCGTAAGTATTTGGACAGTGAAGCATTTCTTTTTCTGGCTCTATACTCCATAAGTTTGGATTTGAAACAATTACTATGATATTAAGATATTGTTTGGTTTCACTCTATTTCAGGGCACTAAAAATAATGGGACAACATGAGTGCTTAATTTGGGTTAGGGCTAACACTACCCCTAATCATATAAATCAGTCCCGTTACTTTTGGTGCCCTGAAATAGTGGGACTATGTATAAAAAACATTCTAATGTCTGAATGGTGAAACAACATACAAAAATACCCTTTATTAATAAAAGCTGACGATCTATGTTATGTAATGCTTCACTGTCCCATCAGTTACAGAGGGCCCTGTATTTCATTACAGAAACGCCCTCCATCCTGGATGTTTTCAACACATTACATTCAATATTATATATTATAAATATCTAATTCATAAGACTGTACAAACTGATTTTACATTAACACTGTTCATAAATATTGAGAGAGGACATGCCTCTTATTCTGGTCAATTATTGATAACTTCATCAGCACACAATTAGAGTAGCGTTCAACAGCAGAATGTTTAGCCCCTTTCACACATACAAGCCTTCCCAGTAGATTCTAACATTCAAAGATTCTAAATGTCAGGAAACATCCCATATCCAGAACATGTGATGCTATACAGAACAACATTCTCTGCTACTCATCATAAAGTGCAGGGTTCCTTAAGGCGCCACCTATCATCCTAAACGCCTTCTTACATCCCAGAACACCAGCAGTGAAAGCTCAATAAAAAAACTGCATTAAAAATGCAATTTACAAAACATGGTAGTACGGTGGTAAAAAAGTGAATCTTCCATTGAAAACAAAAGAACATCCTCGACACACTTTAGTCATACAGTATTTCTAGTACTTCATGAACAAGTCAGACCAGGAACAAATCATCTTATCATAGTTATTGTATAAAATGCCACTGAATGGCAATTACAATTACAATTTCAATTTCAATTACAATTACGATTTCAATTACAATTTACTCACCGTGTTACAAATAGGACAACGTGGTAGTACTTGGTAGGTCCCTGCAGCATGTTCACCTAGGCAGTCTCGCCTTAAAGATGCTTAAGAGGGCAGTAACGCCTGCTTCATTTGGCCCACGTTTTGTTGAAAAAGCTCAACAAGGATGCAACTATCAACATACATCCAATTGAACTGTTGTACTGAACAGATAAACAATTGATTGTTTTTAGTAAAAAAAAATTGTCAAATGTAAATGTCAATGTAGTTGGTTAGCTTAAAGTGTAAAAACAGTATATGTATGAGGGTCAGTGGGGACGTGACTGGATGCTGAAAGGGACATTTGAATAACCAGTGCTGAGTTGGGTTAGAATAATCCTGTTTTGTAGACATTGGTAAGGCTAAACTTGACCAGACCTGCAAACACATACAGTCAATGTCATATCTCAAACATGGTTAGGCATTTCAGGTCAGTAAAACATTTTTTTTTTTTTTTTTTTTTACCACTTAAGGGGTCTTCGACTACAACAGTTGTGGAGACTGTTTGTATGGGAGCCTTGTTGCTTGGGGGTACTCAAATGCATCAAATTGGCTAAATTGTCAAAATAATTGTCAAATATTGGTGTTAGAGAAAGTATGTGAAGGGGGAGGCAACACACCTGCTGAGCCAGGTAGGTTCTCCTCCTCCCTGCCAGCAGTGAGCACATGGACATTTATTGGGGTGAATTCTACTTTGAGGGCAGCTCTGCCTTGAAGTTAGAGGAGTGTGATTGGTTCATGCATTGGTGATTGGTGATTGGTGATTGGTGATTGGTGATTGGTGATTGGTGATTGGTGATTGGTGATTGGTGATTGGTGATTGGTGATTGGTGATTGGTTCATTGGTTCATTGGTTCATTGGTTCAATGCATATCAGAAGGCCAGGAAGGCCGTCTCCCTCCCCAGGCAGAGAGAGCACTCCCACACAGACAGAGCGACCATGAGGCTCGGCTGGCTCAGAGGACTAGCCCTGGTACTGGCCACGGCCGGGATCATCTTCTCCATCACCTCCATTAAGCAGGAGGTCCATTCCCACGGGGAGAGACTGCACAGGGGACTGGACACTAGTCACAATGGCTCAGTCAGCAGCCAGGACGACATCCCCAGGATATCCTCGAGACTGGACAAGATGGAGGTTCACCTTCTCCACCTGGGTGAGTCCAGTCCTCCTTTCTGCCCTCTGTTCCACCCAGGCGAGCCTAGTTCAAGTCCCGGTCTGCTGCTGCCAGTGCATTCAGTTGGTAGTTGGTTCAATGTTCCGAACCTTCACCAGTTTGCTTTTCCACGGGCGAGAGAGACACTTCATTACATCACTGTACGACTGACTGGCTCAACGTTTGTGCTGCTCGTCGCGTTTGATCTGGGAGGTTATTGCGTTGAAGAAGAAAGCCTTTTATTTGTTTGTTGTTGCTTGTTTGTTGTTTGTTTGTTTGTTTATTTATTTGTTGTCAAATAGCTGGCTACCTAGCATCGACTAGGCAGATGTATTGATTGGTTGGTTACGATAATCCAGCCCCTGACGTAAGCGGTTCTTGTTATGCGCATAAATTGTAATTGGGCATTCGTATTGTTTTGTTTAAAAAAAAAAAAAAAAATGTGAGTGATAGTGGTAGTTTGTAGCTGTGTTCCAGGCGGGATTTGAACTTACGACCTTCCAATTATCAGTCCACCTCACTATCCCCTAGAAAAACACTATCCCATTCTGAGTTAAATGTCAGAATTTCCAATAAAAAAAAAGTCTGAAATAACTTCAGAGAAAACGATCAGTTGGTGGTTCTAATAGTGTTCCCTCCCCACCCCGAGACTGAACAGTGTTTGAGGACAGAAGTCATGTGGGTTCGATCCCTGCTGGGAGCATACTGAACATGGATGCACTCACTGCAATGGAAGTCGCTTTGGAGAAAAGCGTCAGCTAAATGGCATAGGCTATATTATGTCTCACACACTACCTGTCAAACGTTTTATAACACAATTTCTCCAGTTTTAGTTTAGTTCAATTAAGCCAAAATGCCAAAAGTCTTAAACAAATCACTCAATAAGTTAATTGAGCCCATCTTAATGCAAGGATAATAGTTGATGTAATTTTGGAATTAGGTTTTTATAGGGTCTCTCTCTGTAATAGTAGTAGTAATCAATTACACACTATAAAAATATATTTATTACAAAATTACAAACTCGGACCTGAGGATCCTGTACTTCCTGAGTCTCTTCGATGGCAGGGGATCAAACAGACCGTGTCTGGGGTGCGAGGTGTTCTTGATGCTGCACTACGCTGACACCGGTCTGCCTGGAGGTTGGTGGTCGGCTGTCTGGTGCCCATGATGCACTGGGCAGTCATCACCTAGGGCCTTCTAGTCTGGTGAGGATGCTCTCAATGGTGCAGCGGTAGAAGTTGGTCAGGATCCTGGGAGACAGCTGGGCTTTCTTCAGTCTCCTCAGGAAGTATAGGCGCTGCTGTGCCTTTCTGACCAGGGAAGAGGAGTTGAGGGCATTAAGATGGACTCAATTCAGCTTAATGATTTGTTGATGACATTTTTTCATTTTAGCTAATTTTAAGTGTGTCATAGCAAAGGCTCTGAATAGTACAGGAGGTATTTCTGTATTTAAATTGTAATCAATTCACAGACGATGTGAACGTTATTCTGGGGGTATTGTGTGGATTGATGGCTTTTAATTTACTTCATTTTAAAATTGAATCAACAAAATGTGGAAAAAGGGAAGGGATCTGAATAGCCTACTTTCCGAAGGCACTGTATGTGCCAAATGTTTTTATTATCACCAAATAGTCCCTTTGAAAATGAACACTAGTAAAGTAGTGGTAGAATTGGTGGACATTTAGAAAAGTGGCAGCTACGGCCTCCGGGAGCCAGATCTGTGGTGTGTCCATATCTAAATAGTTTTAGGGTACATGCGTTACCTGTGTGCCAAATCTGGTATTTTATCACTGAATGATTTATTGGTTTGATACGACTATCACAGATAAACAGCCCACATACATGGCCCACAGCACATTGTAATCACTGGCTACGTGGGGCTATAACGCACTGCTGTCTTGTGTTTCCACAGTGGAGTCGATCCAGAAGCTTGACCCCAAAGTGGTCCCAGTGGCTGTCAAAGCACCGGAGATGAAGAAGGAGAAGATAGTGGTGAAGAAGCTGTTCCCCAACTCCGCTCTGTTTAATAAATGGGGTGAGGAACTCTCAGAGGAGGAGCAGAGGGAGGCAGAGGGGCTGTTCCAGAGATACGGCTACAACGCCTTCCTCAGTGACAGGCTACCTCTGAACAGAGAAATACCTGATACCCGTGATCCCAGGTGAAACATCTCCCACACTCCACCACCATATGTACTCAACATAGGTAATCCACTAGGTTAGGTCCGTAAATATTTGGACAGTGACACAATTTCCATAGTTCTGGCTCTGTATACCACCACAATAGATTTGAAATGAAACAATCAAGATGTAATTGAAGTGCAGACTTTCCGCTTTAATTCAAGGGATTGAACAAAAATATTGTATGAAACGTTTAGCAATTGCAACAATTCTTATACACAGTCCCCTATTTTCAGGGGCTCAAAAGTAATTGGACAAATTAACATAATCATAAATAAAATGTTAATCTGTTATACTTTGTCGAGTCCTTTGCAGGCAATGACTGCCTGAAGTCTGGAACACATGGACATCACCAAATGCTGGGTTTCCTCCTTTGTGATGCTTTGCAAGGCCTTTACTGCAGCTGTCTTCAGTTGTTGTTTGTTCGTGGGTCTTTCTGCCTTTAGTTTTGTCTTCAGCAAGTGAAATGCATGCTCAATTCGGTTGAGATCAGGTGATTGACTCGGCCATTGCAGAATATTCCACTTGGAATAATACTCCTGGGTTGCTTGCGCAGTATGTTTTGGGTCATTGTCCATCTGTATTGTGAAGCGCCATCCAATCAACTTTTTGAAAGTATTTTTTTCTGACTTTTCTGACTCATATTTTTCATTTTATTTGACAGATATAGTGAAGATTTAGACAGGAAGGATGGGTGAGAGAGAGAGGAGGGATGACATGCAGGGTATGTCCCCGGCCGGAATCGAACCGGTTACATGGTCAGCGCTTAACCCGTTACGCCCCCATCCAATCAACTTTGCTGAATTTGTCTGAATCTGAGCAGACAAAATATCCCTAAACACTTAAGAATTCATCCGTCTGCTTCTGTCTTCTGTCACATCATCAATAAACACTAGTGACCCAGTGCCATTGGAAGCCATGCATGTCCATGTCATCACACTGCCTCCACAGTTTTTTTTAAAGATGTAAGCGTCGGATCATGAGCCGTTCCAAGCCTTCTCCATACTTTTTTCTTCCCATCATTCTGGTACAGGTTGATCTGAGTTTCATCTGTCCAAAGAATCCTCTTACAGAACAGGGCTGGCTTTTTTAGATGTTTTTTGGCTAAATCTAATCTGGCCTTTCTATTCTTGAGGCTTATGAATGGCTTGCACCTTGTGGTGAACCCTCTGTATTTGTGAAGTGAAGTCTTCCCTTTATGGTACACTTGGATAATGATATGCCTACCTCCTGGAGACTGTTCTTCACTTGGCTGGATGGTGTGAAGGGGTTTTTCTTTACAATGTAAAGGATCCTGTGATAATCCACCACTCTTGTCTTCCATGGACATTCAGACCTTTTTGTGGTGCTGAGCTCACCAGTGCGTTCTTTTCCCCCCAGAATGTACCAAACAGTTAATTTGGCCACTCCTAATGTTACCACTATCTCTCTGATGGATTTTCTGGTTGTTTTTGCAACCTAAGCCTGTTTCACTTGCATTGAGAGCTCAGTTGACTGCATGTTGTGCATATACAGCAACATCTACCAAATGCAAATGCCACACTTGGAATCAACTCAGACCTTTTACCTGCTTAATTGATAAAGAAATAATGAAGGAATAGCCCACACTGGCCCATGAAACAGCTTTTGAGTCAATTGTCCAATTACTTTTGGTCCCTTGAAAAAGAGGGGGCTACATATTAAAGAGCTGTAATTCCTAAACCCTTCCTTCAATTTGGATGTGGATACCCTTACCCTAAAGCTGAGAGTCTGCACTTTAAGCCCATATTCATTATATAACTGTAACTTGATGTTTTGGTAAACAGCTAAAATGACAGATTCTGTCTGTGTCCAAATACATATGGACCTAACTGCATCTACCGAGGATGTGAAAGCTCAATAATAAAACATAAGAAACTGTCCAACATATAGTCCTGGGTATACCTACAGTATGGGAGCTAGAATGTGGAATAATTCTCAAAATAACATTCTGGGAAACACTACTTAGTATGACATACTAAAATGTTTTCACTTTATTTTATTTTTAAAAATGTCATTTTTATCATTCTATAGTATAATATGATATATTATTATCATTCAAAGGAAAAAATTAAGGAAGTGAAAAAAGAACAGAACTGTCCTTTTTTTTTCACTTTCTTTTTTTTATATAATTTATTATTCTATGATCTATGATCTACTATTCTATATTATTATCATTCTAAGGAAAAATAAAAATTAACTGAAAAAAAATAAGAAAAAGAAAGAAAGAGTTCATTCTTTCATTTTTGTTTTCCGTTTTTATCATTCTATGATCTATGATTCTAGTGTAATATGATGATGAAAATAAAAATTAAGTGAAAAATAGAAATAGTATACTATGTTCATTTTTTCTTTTCTTTTTCACTTTATTCTTTTTTATCATTCTATGATCATTCTAACATTCTATAGTATAATATGATATATTATATTAATTCTAAGGAAAAAATAAATAAAGTGAAAAACATGAAAAAAAGAACATCCTTTTCTTATTTTTTTCACTTAATTTTTAAAATATTTTCTTGCATTCTATGATCATTCTATAGTATAATATGATATGATATTATTCTAAGGAAAAAATAAATAAAGTGAAAAAAAATGAAAAGAATGTTATTTTTTGTGGTATTTTTCCTTAGAGTGATAATAATATATTATAATATAGAATCGTAGATCATAGATAATCTTTTTTTTTCACTTTTTTTTTTTTTCCTTAGAATGATAATAATATCATATTATACTATAGAATGATAGAATGATCATAGAATGATAAAAATTATGAAAAATAATGAAGCGAAAAAAAAAAAAAAAGACTATGTTTTTAAATTCTTTTTTTCACTTTATTTTTCCTTAGAATGACTGTGTACATATCAAATTCAAATCTAATTTTATTTGTATAGCGCATTTCTTACAAGATGCAACTCAATGCGCTTCACACAATGAACATTTTCAGTCAATCAGTCAATCAATCAATCAATACTGACAGAGCCGCGAGCAGGCAAAAGTAAAAACCTGTACACTATGTAGCCACTCTACTGATGCCTCTGGACACATCTTCAGTGATGTTCCTGGAATCATCGGGCGTTTCGGGTCTTTCAACATCATACACCCTCCTCCAGGTAGCTTTAGCTCTAACTAGCTACCATGACTCCATGGCTCTCCTCTTTTGAGCCACAGCCATCTAGAGGCTCTCTCTGCCGCATTGGTGGTACTGCGGATGGCTCTCCTCTTTCTCTCTCCTTCGATGCCCAAACTGCTGAAGGCTCTGGCCAAGGAACAGGCTACAAATCCTCTGCAACCAACCTCTACTGGGAAAGACCTCGGTCTCCAACCAGCCTGCTGGCAGTCACTGACCAGTCCCGCGTACTTGGAGAGCTTCCTCTCAAAGGCTTCTTCCAAGCGGTCTTCCCACGGGACTGTCAGTTACAGCACCACTGCTTGCCTGGTGGACTCAGACAAGAGAACAATGTCTGGTCGCAGGGTGGTGACTGCAATATGGCTTGGGAACTTCAGAGGTCAAGATGGTCAAGGTCAAGACTTGCAGAGGTCAAGATGCCTGCAGATGTTTTCCTGGCAGGGGTTGGCTGCTCCCCAGCTCTGACAAAGGCGATGGTTTTCTTGGAGGGTCGGAACTGCTTTGCCCACACAAGTCCTGCGCTGATGGCTTCAGCAATGGTCTTCAGGACTTGGTCACTTGTAGAATGATAGAATGATCATAGAATGATAAAAATGATGAAAAATAATGAAGTTTTTTTTTTTTTTTTTTAAAGAACATAGTATACTATGTTTTTTTGTTCTTTTTTTCACTTTATTTTTCCTTAGAATGATAATAATATATCATATTATAATATAGAATGATAGAATGATCATAGAATGATAAAAATTATAAAAACGTTTTTTTTAATTAATTTTTTTAAGAACATAGTGTTCTTTTTTTTCTCCACATCATTTATTTTTTTTCTTAGAATGATAATAATACATCATATTATACTATAGAATCATAGATCCTAGATCAGGGGTATTCAATTACAAATTCAGTTGGGCCAGATTTGAAAACCAAGAAATTTTGCTGGGCCAGACATTTTCAGCGACCAGTAGCCTAGGCACCAGGTAATGACACATTTCAAACCAACACAAATGAATGTAGGCCTAATGAAATACAAGCAGTTTATTTATAGTTTTCCTTTTAAATTAGGTAACATCTGACACAGGCACGTCAAAAAGACTTGACTGAACACAATAAAAGAGCTGTAATTGAACAGAACCTAATAGCAATACTTTTTTCACTTTCTAGGTAAAACAACAACATTTTGGTCTCAACTGACCCATGCACATCTCAAAGTGCATAAAAAAGTGTACAGTAGTATACCAATAAAAAAAAAGTCCTTTTGTAAAATAAACATTTTGGTCATAGCTGAACACAATAAAAGAGCTGTAATTGAACAGAACCTAATATCAATACTTTTTTAATTTTTTAGGTAAAACAACAAAATTTTGGTCTCAACTGACCCATGCACATCTCAAAGTGCATAAAAAAGTGTACATATACAAATAAATAAAAAAGTCATTTTGTAAAATAAACATTTTGGTCATAGCTGACCCAGGCACATCACAAAGTGCTTTTAACTGAATGAAAATAACCATCAATGCCTTGAGTGCACAATTAAACAAGTTACAGTTACAGTTAAACAATAACATTGAATCTAATCTAATCTAATCTTACCCCGCTGACTTTCTTAGTGTGAGAAGTGACATTTTTTATTCTGAACAAGAGCAGTGACATTTGGCTCATAAGATGTCAATGCAATCCGAAGGCATTGGTGAAGAGTACTGTTAGTCAGAGAACAACGAGAGCTGCTTTTTATTGTGTTCATGTGTGAAAAGCTTGCTTCACAGGTGTATGTTGATCCAAACATACTGAGCACATGGATTGCTACTTTCTTAATGTTAGGGAACTGGTGCACGTTGACATCACTCCAAAACTTCGCAGGTCCATTAGTGCGAAGCTCCTGTGCCATGGTTAAGGATGACTGCATGTCAACAAGTTCAAGTACGAATTTCCCCTCGTCGATGGAAGGCACCACTCCCTTTCCTCTGGTGGATAAGTCCCCTTCTATTGCAGCAGTGAACGGGTCTCTGGCAAAGCCCATCACCTCTGCGGGCAGAGCAAGCCCATCCAGTCGACCAGCAAAGTTCTCTTTCAACCTCGCAATGAAATCAGTCATCACATCTGTGATTTGTGCCGGGGATGAGACGCATTTGCGGAGCGTTGGAAAATGCAGCATTCTGCCGGTGCACAAGTCGGCCGCGAAAAGGTCCAGTTTGATTTGAAACGCGCGCGTCTGTTCCACAAGATCAATCACAGTTTTGTCTCTGCCTTGTAGCCCCACATTTAGGTCATTCAGGTGTTTGAACATGTCGCTCAGAAAGCAGACATCAGCCATGAAGTTGTCGTCCAGTATGCGATTCAAGTGTGTTTCTGCCTTCGTTTGCTTGCTGCTGCGGAGGAAAGTTGTAATCTCCTCTCTGAGATCACAGAAACGCTCCAGTGCCTTGCCTTTGGACAGCCACCTGACGTCGTTGTGCAAAAGCAGGTCGTGGTGCTCAGCAGACATTTCTGACAGCAGCTTGCGGAATAAGCGATGTTGGAGGCTCGAAGTGGAGCGAATAAAATTAATTGTAGCCATCACGTTGTCCATTGTTGTTTTAAGCTCCCCGCTGAGTTTTGCGCACAACACCGTCTGATGCACAATGCAGTGTAAGGATGTTATCTGAGGTGCAACAGCGGACCAGCGTGCTGTCAAACCATTTACTCTCCCTGTCATGGATGGAGCCCCATCCGTCACAAGCATTCCCACACGCTTCATATCTAGACCATTGTCTTTGAAAAATTCTGAAATGTTCTTAAAGACTATCTCGCCAGTTGTGTGTCCTTCTAACGGCAGTAAACCGAGCAATTCCTCTCGGAAGCATTTGCCGTCAAAAAAACGGACATATATGCACAATTGTGCGATATCGGTTCTGTCTGTGGACTCGTCTACTGCTATAGACATAACATCAGCTTTCTTCAGTTCTTTTAACAGTGTTTCAAACACATCTGTAGCAAGAATTTCAACCCTGCGAATGTTTGAAGTGTCTGACAGGGGAACGTTTTTAATAGCAGATGACACACTCGTTTTAATTTTGCTGTCAATTATCACTTCATCTATGACGGCCAGCATACAGTCTTTCATGGTTTCAGAATCAGTGAATGGCCTTTTCTTCTTTGCTAAGATCCAGGAAACACGAAGGGATGCTGCTGTACCTCTCTCTTGGGCTGTGCATGTCCGTACCATCGTTGTACAGCTCCGATTGTAGGATGCAATCAAACTCTGCACTTTTGCAGCCCTCTCCTGAGATCCCTCTGGAAAGTTGGCCCGGAAAGTCGGGTGTTTCTCCATGTGGTGCCTCCGAATATTGTAATCTTTAAGTACCGCAACGCACTCATTGCATATTAAACACATCGGTTTGGCATTTGGACTTTGTGGTAAAATAAACACGTATTTTTCAGTCCAGGCAGGGTTAAACCGACGGTTTTCATCGTCAATTTTGCGTTTCAGGGTGGAGAAAGTCGAAGACATTTTTGGAGTTGATATCGGACTTCTAGCTAGCCTGCCTACAGAACGTGAATATAACGCTCTAGCAACAGTCAACCCAATCAGGGCATTGTTTGTTAAAGTGTGTCTAGCAACGTTATATTAAACAATGCCCTGATTGGGTTGACTGTTCACACGCTCACACGTCACACCTTGCCACGCCCAATGCGTGACATTTGAGAGCCCTGGTGTTATATTCACGTTCTGTAGGCTACTATTGTATGGTAACGATCCTGTATGAGGCCCGTTAACAGCTCCACCAAGGGAGTTAACTATCTTGGTCTAATGGTTAGCGCGGTCGTCGTTTATGCGGGAGATCGGGGTTCGATTCCCGCATGGGGCGAGTTACACTACCAAGTCTCCGTTCGCTACAGTATGAACACTCGCGAAATACGTTTTTCTCTACTTTTATGGCTGGGCCAATCGGGGGTCGCGTCTGGGCCGCATGCGGCCCGTGGGCCGCTAATTGAATAGGCCTGTCCTAGATCATAGAATGATAGACAACAAAAAAGCAAGCCAGGGTAAAAACTTTCCAGAGGGGAGAAATATCCTCCATCCCTGGGAGGAAGAAACCTTGAGAGGAACCAGACTCCAGGGGGGACCCATCCTCCTTTGTTTTTACCTTTTCAGGTGTGCTGAGCGAAAGTACCCACATGACCTCCCCACCCTCAGCGTGGTGTTGATCTACTTAGACGAGGCCCTGTCCATCATCAAGAGGGCTGTTCGTAGCATCATGGACAAGACACCTACCCGCCTGCTGAAAGAGATCATACTGGTGGATGACCACAGCTCCAATGGTTTGGCCATTAGTCTATCCTTCAACAGAGTAATCACAGCAACATTAAGATACATGTCTATCTCCATTTAGTTTCACTGAGCTGACTTTTGACTCATGTTGTGTACTGCTGTTGTTCCCTCTACTTTCACAGAGGATCTGAAGGAGAAACTGGATGACTACATCAACTCTGTCCATGAGGAGCGCCCAGGCCTAGTGAAGAGAATCATCCACTCAGAGCAGCTGGGCCTCGCACAGGCCCGCATCGCAGGGTGGAAGATAGCTACAGGAGACGTGGTGGCCATCTTGGACGCTCACATAGAAGTCCATGTGCAGTGGTTAGTGCTAGGGAGTTTTCATGTGACCAAAACGATGGGCCCTTGTGATACGCCAACTTTTTGGAGTCACTCCCACTAAACTAACGGTCAACAATTTTTGTGTGCGTAGGGCAGAGCCTCTCCTGGCTCGTATCAAGGAGGACCGCACGTTAGTGCTGACACCTGTGTTTGACAAAGTTGGTTATGATGACTTGGAAGTGGCACGCTACGGGCCTTCAGCGGACGCCTTCGATTGGGCACTGTGGTGTATGTACGAGTCCTTCAGGCCTGAGTGGTACGACCTAAAAGACGAGTCACAGCCCGGAAAGTGAGTCGTTTTTTATTTGATCTTAATATGACATAATAGAGACATAATGTATTTTGAATATCCCTAAACCTCTTTGCATTGGCAATAGAAGACTGCTCTGCATTGGGGGTATTTACTGAATTTATTGACATCATTTCATGACTATGGGTGTGTTGTACTCTGATCACTGTGTCTGCCAGGAGTCCCTCAATTATGGGAATACTTGTGGTTGACCGTATCTTTTTTGGGGAGATCGGAACCCTTGATGGAGGGATGAAGATCTATGGTGGTGAAAATGTGGAACTTGGAATCCGTGTGAGTCACAGTTACCGTTGCACAATTATGAATTCATGAATCTGAACTTCAAACTTCATATCTCTATTGTTTGGTGGTTTGTCCAGGTGTGGTTATGCGGTGGGAGTGTAGAGGTAATACCATGCTCTAAAATTGCACACATTGAGCGGGACCACAAGCCCTATCTCCCCGATCTAAGCATTACAATGAAGAGAAATGCCCTGAGGGTGGCTGAGGTTTGGATGGACGACTATAAACACAATGTCAACATCGCCTGGCACCTCCCATTGAAGGTACGCTAGCATATTATTTGTTGAGCTAGATATTAGCTATTAGCTATACTGTTTGTTCTACTAAACGACTTTTGCAGCCCTGTTTCAGGTGGTATTTACCCAGCATTTATTTTGTTACTGTAGCTGTATTTTCTAGTACTTACAGAATGAATTCAGCACAGTGGGTGCAGTAACAACCAGGTACTAAATGACACAAATTATAGAGGTGCTTGAGTCCGTGAATCTTGAAGAAACAATGTACTTAATATGTAGCTATCAAGTAAGTCCCTGCTTTATACTGGGCTGTAAAATGCCAAAAAGTTACCAGACTCTGTTTCTCCACCGATAAGTAATATATATGATGCTAGATCTACTTTATAAAAACATTTGAAGGTAAGGAAAGTGTAAGGAAGGTGTATTATGGGCAAAGTGTTTTTGTTCAACTTTGTGTTCTTTATCCATTTCGTCTGTCTCTGACCTGTGTCTCTAAATACTGTTTCCCCCCCCATAGGATCATGGTATAGACATTGGGGACGTTTCAGAGAGGAAGAAGCTGAGAGAGAGGCTTAACTGCAAGCCTTTCCAGTGGTATCTGGATAATGTATATCCCCAGTTGGACCCTCTTGATAATCTGAGTGGTTATGGAGCTGTGAGTCATGCTACAGTACAATGTCATTACTTTTCTGACATAGCATTCCTGCTGTTCTCAAGGCTCTCACCCATCCTATGAAAGCTAAAAAAACTATTGGATCTGATTGCTTTAACCTAATGTTGTCACGCTACCATATATTTTATACCTTACAGTAGTGCCATTTTTTGGCAATGTCATTAAGTGGGAAAGGAGACAGTGGCAGTGTCTCCCAAGTACCTCCCAGGATATCATGTCATTGTAAGAAAGTTTGACAGCTCTTCTTGTAGGCGATAACACGTAATCTCTGTTTGTCACCAGCTGGTCAATGATCTGAAAACGGATCTCTGTATTGATCAAGGGCCAGTTCCAGGGAACACGCCTGTTATTTATGCATGCCATTATTATGGCCCACAGGTTTGTTGAGGAAATTTAGGATCAACAATATCACAACGTTTGCACAATGTGAATGTATGTGTGCTGAAAGTTTCCTCTTTATAACCGCCCTGTACAGTCCTGCTATTATAGAACAAATGGAGAGATCTACATTGGGGGCATCAAGTCACACAAGTACAACAGCAATCGCTGTCTGGTGGACTCTGGCACTGGAACTCCAGGACTGTACGAGTGCAAGGTAGCAAAGCACAAAGAATTCAACATGCTCTGGGACTTTAAACAGGTGAGGTTCTCATTAGAGTATCGACTCGTAGAACAATCACTAACTAACATTGATTCATACAAACTTGAGATCTTAAAACCCATAAAATAACTGTCATTTTCTTATTAGTTTGTGTGTGACTTGTACATGATGGTTTTCACAGGGACAATCCATTCAGAACAGACATACGAAGAGATGTCTGGAGATCGCCAAAGGGGCAGACACTTACTACAAGCTCATTATTCAGGAGTGCACTGGGCAGCACTGGAGAATACAGTATGTGATCAAAGACTTCTGAAACACAGAGTTACCTGGTGACATGAGACAGGATATGAAATAAGGACTTATCGTCATCCTTTAAAATGCTTTGTCACATGTTGTACATTATGTTAAGAAACGTCCAATGTACACAGGACCTAAACTGAACCTGATTCCAGAAATGGCAGCCTACGAGTATGAATTCCCATTGGATAACATGAGCTCGCCATAGTCTGACTACAGACACATTAATCATGCACTTACATCATTATCATTGGACATGTGTTTATTGCTACCATACATTATTTAATGTTAAAAGTGAAGTGTAAATAATTGATATTAATTCTTCAGTTCAAGCAGTAGGCAGCCTTGTGTTTTCTTGGTATTGAATGTTGTACAGCAAATACAAATAAAGGTCAACACAATCCATGTCTCTTGCTTCTTGATAAATCTGTCCATCACCAAAGAAGATCATACTATTCGGTTGTTAAGTCGTGACGTGTTCCGGGTCCAAAGTTGGCTGAGGCGCTCTCTTCGAAATGCCTCAGTAATAATAATAATAATATAATAATAATTCTATTTATATAGCGCTTTTCCGTGGCTCAAAGACCCTGACAATATGGGGAAAACGGGAAAGTGCTGCGTCCCTTGTTGTATGAATAGATCCCAGTCTAAAAAACAATTTAACTGTCATTTTGGAAAATTGGAAATAGCTCCCAAGGATCAACTAGACTTGTGGAGGCTCACATTGTTTTATTTTCCCATGATGCCAAGCAAAGAGGCACTAAGTTTGAAGGTCGGCCTTAAAATACCTCCACAGGTAAATCTCCAATGGAATCATATGATGTCAATTAGCCTCAGAAGCTTCTGTGTATGGAAACGTATGACCCACTGGAATTGTGATATAGTGAATTATAAGTGAAATAATCTGTCTGTCACAGCCTCAAACACAAGACCAATGACCATTATCTAGTTAGTGAATTAAAAAAACACCAGAGACATTGATCTAGAGTTTATGATAGAATAATAATAATAATAACTTTTATTTGTATAGTGCTTTTCCTGCAAACGTTGCAGCTCAAAGTGCTCCAATCATTATATAATCATAATTTAATGATTTAGTCATTTAAAGGCAATATTAAAAAGATGAATTAAGCATCTTTAAGGCGAGACTGCCTAGGTGAACATGCTACAGGGACCTACCAAGTACTACCACGATGTCCTATTTGTAACACAGTGAGTAAATTGTAATTGTAATTGAAATTGAAATTGTAATTGTAATTGCCATTCAGTGGCATTTTATACAATAACTATGATAAGATTATTTGTTCCTGGTCTGACTTGTTCATGAAGTACTAGAAATACTGTATGACTAAAGTGTGTCAAGGATGTTCTTTTGTTTTCAATGGAAGATTCACTTTTTTACCACCGTACTACCATGTTTTGTAAATTGCATTTTTAATGCTGTTTTTTTATTGAGCTTTCACTGCTGGTGTTCTGGGATGTAAGAAGGCGTTTAGGATGATAGGTGGCGCCTTAAGGAACCCTGCACTTTATGATGAGGAGCAGAGAATGCTGTTCTGTATAGAAGCACATGTTCTGGATATGGGATGTTTCCTGACATTTAGAATCTTTGAATGTTAGAATCTACTGGGAAGGCTTGTATGTGTGAAAGGGGCTAAACATTCTGCTGTTGAACGCTACTCTAATTGTGTGCTGATGAAGTTATCAATAATTGACCAGAATAAGAGGCATGTCCTCTCTCAATATTTATGAACAGTGTTAATGTAAAATCAGTTTGTACAGTCTTATGAATTAGATATTTATAATATATAATATTGAATGTAATGTGTTGAAAACATCCAGGATGGAGGGCGTTTCTGTAATGAAATACAGGGCCCTCTGTAACTGATGGGACAGTGAAGCATTACATAACATAGATCGTCAGCTTTTATTAATAAAGGGTATTTTTGTATGTTGTTTCACCATTCAGACATTAGAATGTTTTTTATACATAGTCCCACTATTTCAGGGCACCAAAAGTAACGGGACTGATTTATATGATTAGGGGTAGTGTTAGCCCTAACCCAAATTAAGCACTCATGTTGTCCCATTATTTTTAGTGCCCTGAAATCGAGTGAAACCAAACAATATGTTAATATCATAGTAATTGTTTCAAATCCAAACTTATAGTATATAAGTATAGAGCCAGAAAAAGAAATGCTTCACTGTCCAAGTACTTACGGAGGGCACTTTAAGTATTGGAATAGGTCGATACTGTTCATTGCATTGAGGTTCTATACACAATGGATGCATTTGTTTGTATGCTAGAGATTTGTTTTACTATCAATTTTACATCTTGTAATCTTAACACACCACACAACAAGAAGGTAGAGTTAATTACTGGCTTGCTTCAGCAACCATAATAAGACTCTCACTTTCTTTCAACTACCCAGCAAATCTATTGAAACATCTTTAAATCTTTTTCACTACCAAAATAAGACTTTGCAAGACCACAAACTTCCTTCTGGAACTTTTTTTTATTTTTTTATTGTCAATGGTCATTGGTTACAACAATCGTCATTACATTCAACATATCACAATCAACTCAGTTCCTATGACCAAAGTCTTTTTTTTTTGTGCAACTTTCTTTTTATTCAACAATAAGAACAATAATACAACAATTCAACATCAACAAAAACAACCAAAAAAAAAACATTAAAAGGAAAAGAAAAGGCTACTGCTGTCATGTCTCAAGTCTGTGTCAATTGCCATAGAGTCCACTTCATCCATTTGTTGTCCATCTGTGGTCCTAAAAGTCATAGTCTGTGAGTCAGTCTTTCCATAACATGGATTTCCCCCACTGTGTCTACCCATTGGGCCTGAGTAGGTAGGTCTTCCGTACCCCATTTCCTTGTGATAGCCTTTTTCCCATGAGTATCTTGAATAGATAAGAGTCCCCAGCCTGTATCTCATTTTCTGTGTAATTACACATATAGAGCAGCTTGTGATTCATAGGAAATTTGTAACCCAGAATTTCTTGTGTTATCCCATGTATCATTCCCCAAAACCCTATTATTTTGTGGCAATTCCAGAATATATGGGCATGGTTAGTCTCAGATACCCCACAATTCCTCCAACATGACTTCCTTGTATCCGAATAGTTATTTACTATTTTGGGCGTGACAAAAAAACGTATCAGATTTTTCCAGGAAAACTCTCTCCATGCTCGTGAGCAGGTTGAGGTCTGATGTTTTTCCCACATTATCCCAATCATCTTCAGATATTTCTATATCAAATTCTGTTTCCCATTTTTCTTTTATATACCCTGTTGTGTTTTTGCCACTCATCAATGCCTTGTACAATGTGACAAGTTATTATTGAGTAAAGTAAAACAAAAACAAACAAATAAAAAAGAAAAGAAAAATAATATGTTTCTAGTTTTGGGATTGTAATGCTGTTTGCAAAGCATAGTTCCTGGACAATACAGGCCATGAACACTGAATTGAGAGGATGAATGAAAATAACATTTAAGATGTTGAATAAATTGATGTTTTATATTGTATGCCATTGCTCATCATTTGACTGTTCACTGCTTTACATTTATGACATAATGTAAGCCTGCATATTTACATTAAACATGACATCTGTAATCCAAATATATATTTGCTGCACAGCGAAAAGAACATTATGATTTGATGAAACAATAATAGTAGCCTTCGACAGTAACACACCGGGATGAAGAAGAAGAAGAATCAACCTTTGTCATTACAATGAAATATGTCGGCTACGCTCTAGGCAAGGGGTCAGCCATAGAAGGTGACCCTGGAAGCAATTAGGGGTTCAGTGCCTTGCTCAAGGACACTTCGACACATGGCCAGCTGGGGTTTGAACCGCCTGAGCTGCCCTCCTTGCGATCATTAGATGCTGGCTCTACCAGCTGAGCCACAGCCGCCCCGAAGAGGTTGAATTACAAGTCTGGGAAATAGGCAACGTAGATGTCACAGTATGGAGGGAACACCATTAAACCTTCCTGGCACAAGATCTTTGATTCTCCAATACACATATTACGACCTTCAAACTTAGTGCCTCTTTGCTTGGCATCATGGGAAAATAAAACAATGTGAGCCTCCACAAGTCTAGTTGATCGTTGGGAGCTATTTCCAATTTTCCAAAATGACAGTTACATTGTTTTTTAGATTGGGATCTATTCATACAACAAGGGACGCAGCACTTTCCCGTTTTCCCCATATTGTCAGGGTCTTTGAGCCACGGAAAAGCGCTATATAAATATAATGAATTATTATTATTACTGAGGCATTTCGAAGAGAGCGCCTCAGCCAACTTTGGACCCGGAAACACGTCACGACTTAACAACCGAATAGTATGATCTTCTTTGGTGATGGACAGATTTATCAAGAAGCAAGAGACATGGATTGTGTTGACCTTTATTTGTATTTGCTGTACAACATTCAATACCAAGGAAACACAAGGCTGCCTACTGCTTGAACTGAAGAATTAATATCAATTATTTACACTTCACTTTTAACATTAAATAACGTATGGTAGCAATAAACACATGTCCAATGATAATGATGTAAGTGCATGATTAATTTGTCTGTAGTCAGACTATGGCGAGCTCATGTTATCCAATGGGAACTCATACTCGTAGGCTGCCATTTCTGGAATCAGGTTCAGTTTAGGTCCTGTGTACATTGGACGTTTCTTAACATAATGTACAACATGTGACAAAGCATTTTAAAGGATGACGATAAGTCCTTATTTCATATCCTGTCTCATGTCACCAGGTAACTCTGTGTTTCAGAAGTCTTTGATCACATGCTGTATTCTCCAGTGCTGCCCAGTGCACTCCTGAATAATGAGCTTGTAGTAAGTGTCTGCCCCTTTGGCGATCTCCAGACATCTCTTCGTATGTCTGTTCTGAATGGATTGTCCCTGTGAAAACCATCATGTACAAGTCACACACAAACTAATAAGAAAATGACAGTTATTTTATGGGTTTTAAGATCTCAAGTTTGTATGAATCAATGTTAGTTAGTGATTGTTCTACGAGTCGATACTCTAATGCTAAATGGCAAATGGCAAATGGCCTGCTAAATGGCAAAATTATTAATGAGAACCTCACCTGTTTAAAGTCCCAGAGCATGTTGAATTCTTTGTGCTTTGCTACCTTGCACTCGTACAGTCCTGGAGTTCCAGTGCCAGAGTCCACCAGACAGCGATTGCTGTTGTACTTGTGTGACTTGATGCCCCCAATGTAGATCTCTCCATTTGTTCTATAATAGCAGGACTGTACAGGGCGGTTATAAAGAGGAAACTTTCAGCACACATACATTCACATTGTGCAAACGTTGTGATATTGTTGATCCTAAATTTCCTCAACAAACCTGTGGGCCATAATAATGGCATCCATAAAGAATAGGCGTGTTCCCTGGAACTGGCCCTTGATCAATACAGAGATCCGTTTTCAGATCATTGACCAGCTGGTGACAAACAGAGATTACGTGTTATCGCCTACAAGAAGAACTGTCAAATTTTCTTACAATGACATGATATCCTGGGAGGTACTTGGGAGCAGTGTTGCCACAGTTACTTTGAAAAAGTATTCTGATTACTGATTACTGATTACTCCTTTAAAAAGTAATCTAGTTACTTTACTGATTACTTGATTTTAAAAGTAACTAAGTTAGATTACTAGTTACTTTTTTAGTTACTATTGGCAGCTGCCTAGGCACCCGACCCCCCCCCCCCCCCCCCCCGCAACATAAAAATGAAAACTGGTTTTGCCAAAACTCACTTTATTTTAACAGTAACTTAAATTACATAATTAAACTTTAAACAATAACTTAAAACAACAAAATAAAGAGTCTTTCTTTGCCTCACCCAACATAAATACTTGTTTTTAAACAATAAAATAAATATAATCTTTATTTAACAGTAACTAGCAAGGAGTGGTTTCAAAAAAACCTAAAACCTACCCTGACCATTCAGATATGATCCTAATATAATCCTAATCCTAAACTGGGTGAGTCTTATCAATTTAGTTTATCAATGATCAACATTTATGTTCTTGTCATCCTTTGCTGACACAAACTCAAAATAATCCTTATATTTCCAGCTATTTAACGCATATCTCTGTTCTCGCTCCATTGTGTAGGCTACGCTTCTGTTTACACTGTGCAATCAACCTGGTGATACACGTGAGCGATTCTGCTGCAATCTCGCGATAGTCGAGAGCCGTTTTTTGCGGGCATGGCCTTCCATAGTAACCTCGTGTTGAAAACGTGGGCACTGACGTCACTCCCCAAGACGCGAGAAATGTTTGTTTACTATCGAACATTACAAAGAAATACTGCATTTAGCCTAAGTTATGAGGTAGTAACGCAATAGTAACGCACAGCCACTTGAATAAGTAACTTTAATCCGATTACTGATTTGGAAATAGTATCGCGTTAGAATACTCGTTACTGGGGAAAGTATTCAGATTAGAGTATCGCGTTACTTAGTATCGCGTTACCGGCATCACTGGTGTCTGTGTGTGTGTGTCTGTGCGTGTGTGTGTGTGTGTGTGTGTGTGTGTGTGTGTGTGCGCGTGGGAGCAATAACATCAAAGGAGGTCAGGCAGAGTAGCAGTGAGATCCTCCTCACTGTTAGAGGGCAGAGAATTAGCACATGGCCGGTGGCTATCAATAGTGTCTTTTTAATCAGTCCCATTGTGTCAACGGAAAAAATGAACACAGGCCATCCAGACCTGCTATGCAGAAATGACTCATCAGTAATTCACTGCTCCTCTGCCTACATCCTTTCAGAGAAAATGGAATTGAAGATTTGAATTGAACATCACTGGGAGGGAGATCATTCAGTCCAGTCCCACCTCAGCGAATGTTCACTTGCACGGTAATGTCGTGACACTCTGATGTCTCACGACCAGTGTTGCCACAGTTACTTTGAAAAAGTATTCTGATTACTGATTACTGATTACTCCTTTAAAAAGTAATCTAGTTACTTTACTGATTACTTGATTTTAAAAGTAACTAAGTTAGATTACTAGTTACTTTTTTAGTTACTATTGGCAGCTGCCTAGGCACCCGACCCCCCCCCCCCACCCGCAACATAAAAATGAAAACTGGTTTTGCCAAAACTCACTTTATTTTAACAGTAACTTAAATTACATAATTAAACTTTAAACAATAACTTAAAACAACAAAATAAAGAGTCTTTCTTTGCCTCACCCAACATAAATACTTGTTTTTAAACAATAAAATAAATATAATCTTTATTTAAGTGGGGCTACCCCCCTCAAAACGCAATTTCCCATTTTTCCCCGATTTTGAGATGAGTTGCTCTTTTGCCTCCTAAACATGTTTTCTTTCATATTAGTGACAATACAACGTCGACAAAAACACATTTGGTTGTTTATTTTACTTGATTGTGGTGCATGCGTCCGTAAAATCCTCATAAATTCGCCAAAAGTTAGTAGTTTACGCACAGCGTTACCGAAACGGCTGCTGTCTGAAATACATCAAGCCTGGCCTTGTTTGAAAGATGTGTTTCTTGTGCTCAAAATGGCCGCTTCCAAAATTTACAACGCCCCTTGTATCAGCAACCAATCACTAAAATAGATAGGTTGCATTCTTTTAGAATACGCGATTCTATTGGTTGATGCGAAAATTCTCGAATGTGATTGGTTGTCGTGTCCCATGTGACGCGGAAGGCGGAACTAGCCTCTCCACTCAGCCGTTTAACATTGGCGACCTACTGAACTTTAGGGACACTTTTGGGACACTTCCTATGTAGCCAGGGGAACAGAAAAAGACACACACCATCAGTGGGATGCCAGCTTTCAGACAAAAGTGATTTCAAGTCTCTAGCCCAATGTATCACCAAACAGCGCTCAATTTAGTCAATCACTGTGACCCACCGTTTAACATTGGCGACCTCCTGAACTTTAGGCTCACTTTTGGGACACTTCCTATGTAGCCAGGGGAACAGAAAAAGACACACACCATCAGTGGGATGCCAGCTTTCAGCCAAAAGTGATTTCAGATCTCTAGCCCAATGTATCACCAAACAGCACTCAATTTAGTCACTCACTACCCCTCCCCACTCAGCCGTTTAACATTGGCGACCTCCTGAACTTTAGGCTCACCTTTGGGACACTTCCTATGTAGCCAGGGGAACAGAAAAAGACACACACCATCAGTGGGATGCCAGCTTTCAGACAAAAGTGATTTCAAGTCTCTAGCCCATTGTATGGCCTCCTGTGGCCAGAATTCATAACTCCCCTCCTGAGTGAGCTAGAGGTCTGGTTTTCACAAATGTCGAACATCTTCGGTCGCGCCTAGCAGAAAAAACTCGACAGAGTACGGGTGCCAAGCCCCTTACGAATGACCTCGTCGAAAACGGTGCGTCTCTGCGCCTCGGAACGGCCGCGCTGACCGAAAAGCATTTAAAAATAACTCAAATTCAGGCTTCTCGGCCTAGGCACTTCAGGTCAAAGTACCGCTGCGTCGCAACCGTACGAGCCACAGACGCCGTTCTAATATTTCCTGAATCGGCTCGGGCCCGCCGAACACATATCCGAGCCCCGACTCGGTTGCGGCGCCAGTACCAGGTTCTGTCCCTCTCTCACACACAGGAGAGGCAGATGTGCTCACACACCAGTACCAGGTTCTGTAACTAGGCTTGACACAAGTGTGTGTGTGTGTGTGTGTGTGTGTGTGTGTGTGTGTGTGTGTGTGTGTGTGTGTGTGTGTGTGTGTGTGTGTGTGTGTGTGTGTGTGTGTGTGTGTGTGTGTGTGTGTGTGTGTGTGTGTGTGTGTGTGTGTGTGTGTGTGTGTGTGTGTGTGTGTGTGTGTGTGTGTGTGTGTGTGTGTGTGTGTGTGTGTGTGTGTGTGTGTGTGTGTGTGTGTGTGTGTGTGTGTGTGTGTGTGTGTGTGTGTGTGTGTGTGTGTGTGTGTGTGTGTGTGTGTGTGTGTGTGTGTGTGTGTGTGTGTGTGTGTGTGTGTGTGTGTGTGTGTGTGTGTGTGTGTGTGTGTGTGTGTGTGTGTGTGTGTGTGTGTGTGTGTGTGTGTGTGTGTGTGTGTGTGTGTGTGTGTGTGTGTGTGTGTGTGTGTGTGTGTGTGTGTGTGTGTGTGTGTGTGTGTGTGTGTGTGTGTGTGTGTGTGTGTGTGTGTGTGTGTGTGTGTGTGTGTGTGTGTGTGTGTGTGTGTGTGTGTGTGTGTGTGTGTGTGTGTGTGTGTGTGTGTGTGTGTGTGTGTGTGTGTGTGTGTGTGTGTGTGTGTGTGTGTGGCTGGCTGTAGTTCTGTGTGCTGATTACATGGTGGTGCCAGAGGTTTGTGAGAGAGGGAGACACTTTCTATTCCATAACAGCCACTATTTGTAGCCTGTGTGCATTTCTGTTCAGTTTATGTTATTCAGTTATCAGTCAGGTGTTTAGGATGTTTATTGCTAATGGTTTGATTAGGTTTTGTGTTTGTGAATAGCAGTTTCAAATAAAAATGTTTCATATTTCACAATACAAAACTTTGAGTCTGTTTTCCCGAAAATTTGTTTTTATGTGTTTGTCCACACACTTGTCCACACACAAGGATTTTCCTTGCACCAAAACAGACCAAACTTTCCACATTTCTTCCTATCCATATTCTGCTTCTCTGCACACAAGAGTTTGATGATATATCATTCATAGCCCTGTTTATAGTACATTTTATACCAAAACCATGGCGAAAATAGATTTTTTTATGACTATGGACAGTATTTCCTGATGTATGGGCTGATACGAGGACATAGACACAATCTGCTGTGTGCAAAGTTTGTTTTCTTATGTGTCAACATAAATAAAAAAAAAATAAAAAAAATTTGACAAATATGATGGTGTGAGTGATCCTGGAGATTTGGGTCCAATTAGCATCTAATTTGCATAATAAACATAAACAATAATAAATTCAGAAAACTTGCAATACATTTTTTCATAGTTTTTATGTACATAACAAACTGGGAATGTGTTCATAGTGATATCTATTTTCTTTCTTTTTTTGCCTATTGGCAAAGTCTAGGGGGGGTAGCCTCCCCTTAACAGTAACTAGCAAGGAGGGGTTTCACAAAACCTAAAACCTACCCTGACCATTCAGGCTTTTACCACAGGACAATATTTTCTTGCCAGCACAGAGTGTACAACGAACATTTATGTTCTTGTCATCCTTTGCTGACACAAACTCAAAATAATCCCTATATTTCCAGCTATTTAACGCATATCTCTGTTCTCGCTCCATTATACGCTTCTGTTTACACTGTGCAATCAGCGTGGTGATACACGTGAGCGATTCTGCTGCACCTCGTGTTGAAAACGTGATCACTGACGTCACTCCCCAAGACGCGAGAAAAGCAATAAATGTTTGTTTACTATCGAACATTACAAAGAAATACTGCATTTAGCCTAAGTTATGAGGTAGTAACGCAATAGTAACGCACAGTCACTCGAATAAGTAACTTTAATCAGATTACTGATTTGGAAATAGTATCGCGATAGAATAGTCGTTACTGGGAAAAGTAATCAGATTAGAGTATCGCGATACTTAGTATCGCGTTACCGGCATCACTGCTTGGGAGACACTGCCACTGTCTCCTTTCCCACTTAATGACATTGCCAAAAAATGGCACTACTGTAAGGTATAAAATATATGGTAGTGTGACAACATTAGGTTAAAGCAATCAGATCCAATTGTTTTTTTAGCTTTCATAGGATGGGTTGAGAGCCTTGAGAACAGCAGGAATGCTATGTCAGAAAAGTAATGACATTGTACTGTAGCATGACTCACAGCTCCATAACCACTCAGATTATCAAGAGGGTCCAACTGGGGATATACGTTATCCAGATACCACTGGAAAGGCTTGCAGTTAAGCCTCTCTCTCAGCTTCTTCCTCTCTGAAACGTCCCCAATGTCTATACCATGATCCTATGGGGGGGGGGGGGAAACAGTATTTAGAGACAGGTCAGAAACAGACGAAATGGCCCCGCGGTGGTGTAGCGGTCTACGCACTGGCCGCTAGTGCATGCTGCCCACCGGGGCCGGGGTTCGTATCCCGGCTCGCCAGATCCAGATAATGGCCGAGGCACACGGGAAGCGGCATATTGGCCGGCCGCTTCCGAGGGGGGGTATAGGAGTATTTCTGGACTAGGATCCGTCGCGCAACACCGCCCCCTGGGGTGCCGGAATAACGGTACTGGGCTCGAGGAGCCAGTCAGCCTAGTCTGCCTGGCGCCCTCCTCTGGGACTGCCGGCCACGGGGTCGGGCGGCGGATCCAATGCAATAGGCAGGGGATAATTGGATGCTAAGTTGGGTTAAATTGGCTACCAAATTGGGTGAAAAAGGGATAAAATCTGAAAAACAAATAAAAAAAAAAAAAAAAAAGAAACAGACGAAATGGATAAAGAACACAAAGTTGAACAAAAACACTTTGCCCATAATACACCTTTCCTTACCTTCAAATGTTTTTCTAAATTTTATAAAGTAGATCTAGCATCATATATATTACTTATCGGTGGAGAAACAGAGTCTGGTAACTTTTTGGCATTTTACAGCCCAGTATAAAGCAGGGACTTACTTGATAGCTACATATTAAGTACATTGTTTCTTCAAGATTCACGGACTCAAGCACCTCTATAATTTGTGCCATTTAGTACCTGGTTGTTACTGCACCCACTGTGCTGAATTCATTCTGTAAGTACTAGAAAATACAGCTACAGTTACAAAAAATTAATGCTGGGTAAATACCACCTGAAACAGGGCTGCAAAAGTCATTTAGTAGAACAAACAGTATAGCTAATAGCTAATATCTAGCTCAACAAATAATATGCTAGCGTACCTTCAATGGGAGGTTCCAGGCGATGTTGACATTGTGTTTATAGTCGTCCATCCAAACCTCAGCCACCCTCAGGGCATTTCTCTTCATTGTAATGCTTAGATCGGGGAGATAGGGCTTGTGGGCCCGCTCAATGTGTGCAATTTTAGAGCATGGTATTACCTCTACACTCCCACCGCATAACCACACCTGGACAAACCACCAAACAATAGAGATATGAAGTTTGAAGTTCAGATTCATGAATTCATAATTGTGCAACGGTAACTGTGACTCACACGGATTCCAAGTTCCACATTTTCACCACCATAGATCTTCATCCCTCCATCAAGGGTTCCGATCTCCCCAAAAAAGATACGGTCAACCACAAGTATTCCCATAATTGAGGGACTCCTGGCAGACGCAGTGATCAGAGTACAACACACCCATAGTCATGAAATGATGTCAATAAATTCAGTAAATACCCCCAATGCAGAGCAGTCTTCTATTGCCAATGCAAAGAGGTTTAGGGATATTCAAAATACATTATGTCTCTATTATGTCATATTAAGATCAAATAAAAAACGACTCACTTTCCGGGCTGTGACTCGTCTTTTAGGTCGTACCACTCAGGCCTGAAGGACTCGTACATACACCACAGCGCCCAATCGAAGGCGTCCGCTGAAGGCCCACGGCGTGCCACTTCCAAGTCATCATAACCAACTTTGTCAAACACAGGTGTCAGCACTAACGTGCGGTCCTCCTTGATACGAGCCAGGAGAGGCTCTGCCCTACGCACACAAAAATTGTTGACCGTTAGTTTAGTGGGGGTGACTCCAAAAAGTTGGCGTATCACAAGGGCCCATCGTTTTGGTCACATGAAAACTCCCTAGCACTAACCACTGCACATGGACTTCTATGTGAGCGTCCAAGATGGCCACCACGTCTCCTGTAGCTATCTTCCACCCTGCGATGCGGGCCTGTGCGAGGCCCAGCTGCTCTGAGTGGATGATTCTCTTCACTAGGCCTGGGCGCTCCTCATGGACAGAGTTGATGTAGTCATCCAGTTTCTCCTTCAGATCCTCTGTGAAAGTAGAGGGAACAACAGCAGTACACAACATGAGTCAAAAGTCAGCTCAGTGAAACTAAATGGAGATAGACATGTATCTTAATGTTGCTGTGATTACTCTGTTGAAGGATAGACTAATGGCCAAACCATTGGAGCTGTGGTCATCCACCAGTATGATCTCTTTCAGCAGGCGGGTAGGTGTCTTGTCCATGATGCTACGAACAGCCCTCTTGATGATGGACAGGGCCTCGTCTAAGTAGATCAACACCACGCTGAGGGTGGGGAGGTCATGTGGGTACTTTCGCTCAGCACACCTGAAAAGGTAAAAACAAAGGAGGATGGGTCCCCCCTGGAGTCTGGTTCCTCTCAAGGTTTCTTCCTCCCAGGGATGGAGGATATATTTTCTCCCCTCTGGAAAGTTTTTACCCTGGCTTGCTTTTTTGTTGTCTATCATTCTATGATCTAGGATCTATGATTCTATAGTATAATATGATGTATTATTATCATTCTAAGGAAAAAAATAAATGATGTGGGAAAAAAAAACGTTTTTATAATTTTTATCATTCTATGATCATTCTATATTCTAATATGATATATTATTATCATTCTAAGGAAAAATAAAGTGAAAAAAAGAATAAAAAAACATAGTATACTATGTTCTTTAAAAAAAAAAAAAAAAACTTCATTATTTTTCATCATTTTAATCATTCTATGATCATTCTATCATTCTACAAGTGACCAAGTCCTGAAGACCATTGCTGAAGCCATCAGCGCAGGACTTGTGTGGGCAAAGCAGTTCCGACCCTCCAAGAAAACCATCGCCTTTGTCAGAGCTGGGGAGCAGCCAACATCTGCAGGCATCTTGACCTCTGCAAGTCTTGACCTTGACCATCTTGACCTCTGAAGTTCCCCAGCCATATTGCAGTCACCACCCTGCGACCAGACATTGTTCTCTTGTCTGAGTCCACCAGGCAAGCAGTGCTGCTGGAACTGACAGTCCCGTGGGAAGACCGCTTGGAAGAAGCCTTTGAGAGGAAGCTCTCCAAGTACGCGGGACTGGTCAGTGACTGCCAGCAGGCTGGTTGGAGAGCGAGGTGTTTCCCAGTAGAGGTTGGTTGCAGAGGATTTGTAGCCTGTTCCTTGGCCAGAGCCTTCAGCAGTTTGGGCATCGAAGGAGAGAGAAAGAGGAGAGCCATCCGCAGTACCACCAATGCGGCAGAGAGAGCCTCTAGATGGCTGTGGCTCAAAAGAGGAGAGCCATGGAGTCATGGTAGCTAGTTAGAGCTAAAGCTACCTGGAGGAGGGTGTATGATGTTGAAAGACCCGAAACGCCCGATGATTCCAGGAACATCACTGAAGATGTGTCCAGAGGCATCAGTAGATGTATGTACACAGTCATTCTAAGGAAAAATAAAGTGAAAAAAAGAATTAAAACATAGTTTTTTATTTTTTTTATTCACTACATTATTTTTCATCATTTTTATCATTCTATGATCATTCTATAGTATAATATGATATATTATTATCATTCTAAGGAAAAAAAAAAAAGTGAAAAAAAAAAGATTATCTATGATCTACGATTCTATATTATAATATATTATTATCACTCTAAGGAAAAATACCACAAAAAAGAATATTCTTTTCATTTTTTTTCACTTTATTTATTTTTTCCTTAGAATAATATCATATCATATTATACTATAGAATGATCATAGAATGCAAGAAAATATTTTAAAAATTAAGTGAAAAAATTAAGAAAAGGATGTTCTTTTTTTCATGTTTTTCACTTTATTTATTAAAAGAATAAAGTGAAGTGAAGAAAATGAACATAGTATACTATTTCTATTTTTCACTTAATTTTTATTTTTCCTTAGAATTATAATAATACATCATATTACACTATAATTATAGATCATAGAATGATAAAAACGGAAAACAAAAATGAAAGAATGAACTCTTTCTTTCTTTTTCTTATTTTTTTTCAGTTAATTTTTATTTTTCCTTAGAATGATAATAATATATCATATTATACTATAGAATAGTAGATCATAGATCATAGAATAATAAATTATATTTAAAAAAGAAAGTGAAAAAAAAGAAAAAAGGACAGTTCTGTTCTTTTTTCACTTCCTTAATTTTTTCCTTTGAATGATAATAATATATCATATTATACTATAGAATGATAAAACGAAATCTTAAAAAATAAAATAAAGTGAAAAAAATGTAGTACGTCATACTAAGTAGTGTTTCCCAGAATGTTATTTTGAGAATTATTCCACATTCTAGCTCCCATACTGTAGGTATACCCAGGACTATAATTATGTTGGACAGTTTCTTATGTTTTATTATTGAGCTTTCACATCCTCGGTAGATACAGTTAGGTCCATATGTATTTGGACACAATCTGTCATTTTAGCTGTTTACCAAAACATCAAGTTACAGTTATATAATGAATATGGGCTTAAAGTGCAGACTCTCAGCTTTAGGGTAAGGGTATTCACATCCAAATTGAAGGAAGGGTTTAAGAATTACAGCTCTTTAATATGTAGCCCCCTCTTTTTCAAGGGACCAAAAGTAATTGGACAATTGACTCAAAAGCTGTTTCATGGGCCAGTGTGGGCTATTCCTTCATTATTTCTTTATCAATTAAGCAGGTAAAAGGTCTGAGTTGATTCCAAGTGTGGCATTTGCATTTGGTAGATGTTGCTGTATACGCACAACATGCAGTCAACTGAGCTCTCAATGCAAGTTAAACAGGCGTAGGTTGCAAAAACAACCAGAAAATCCACCAGAGAGATAGTGGTAACATTAGGAGTGGCCAAATTAACTGTTTGGTACATTCTGGGGAAAAAAGAACGCACTGGTGAGCTCAGCACCACAAAAAGGTCTGAATGTCCATGGAAGACAAGAGTGGTGGATTATCACAGGATCCTTTACATTGTAAAGAAAAACCCCTTCACACCATCCAGGCAAGTGAAGAACAGTCTCCAGGAGGTAGGCATATCATTATCCATGTGTACCATAAAGGGAAGACTTCACTTCACAAATACAGAGGGTTCACCACAAGGTGCAAGCCATTCATAAGCCTCAAGAATAGAAAGGCCAGATTAGACTTAGCCAAAAAACATCTAAAAAAGCCAGCCCTGTTCTGGAAGAGGATTCTTTGGACAGATGAAACTCAGATCAACCTGTACCAGAATGATGGGAAGAAAAAAGTATGGATAAGGCTTGGAACGGCTCATGATCCGACGCTTACTACATCTGTAAAAAAAACTGTGGAGGCAGTGTGATGACATGGACATGCATGGCTTCCAATGGCACTGGGTCACTAGTGTTTATTGATGATGTGACAGAAGACAGAAGCAGACGGATGAATTCTTAAGTGTTTAGGGATATTTTGTCTGCTCAGATTCAGACAAATTCAGCAAAGTTGATTGGATGGGGGCGTAACGGGTTAAGCGCTGACCATGTAACCGGGTAGATTCCGGCCGGGGACATATCCTGCATGTCATCCCTCCTCTCTCTCTCACCCATCCTTCCTGTCTAAATCTTCACTATATCTGTCAAATAAAATGAAAAATATGAGTCAGAAAAAATTACTTAAAAAAAAGTTGATTGGATGGCGCTTCACAATACAGATGGACAATGACCCAAAACATACTGCGCAAGCAACCCAGGAGTATTATTCCAAGTGGAATATTCTGCAATGGCCGAGTCAATCACCTGATCTCAACCGAATTGAGCATGCATTTCACTTGCTGAAGACAAAACTAAAGGCAGAAAGACCCACGAACAAACAACAACTGAAGACAGCTGCAGTAAAGGCCTGGCAAAGCATCACAAAGGAGGAAACCAGGGTTCGAGTTATGTGGGAGCCAATGGGAGCTGAGCTCCCATAAGGAAGGTCTGAGCTCCCATGAAAGCAGTAAAATCATACATCTGTGGGGGTCGCTAATAATACATTACCACAACCATTATTTGATAAAAAATGTCAATGTAATGAGTACTATTTATATGATTAATATTCTAAAATAAACACGTTTTCCAAAAGAACTACGCGCACCAGCATTTATCTCCTGTGAATGACAGTATGCCTTTGACAGAATATGATCGTTGAGAGCTTGCGAACGTGATTATTGAGAAGAAAACATTCAGTAGCTAGCTATCATGCCGCCCCAAAAAAGGCCACTGCTGCCGACCGAGTCGACAAGCCTGGAAAGTTTCGGGTTTTCAACCAAGAAACCAAACTTGAATTCAGCTGCACCTGTTATGACACCCAACGTTGAAACTGTTGAAATAGCAGAGCTCAAACAAAAGCAAGTGCTTCCGAAGAAAGTAGCAGAACTCACCTCCAGTATGTATAAGGAGACAGCTAGTTCGTTCAGGGCAGCCTATACTGTCGCTAAAGAAAGGATGCCTTATACAAAACTGAATCCAATTATGAAACTTAATGAGATGAATGGCACGACTGTTGGCCCCTGCTCACCGATCCGATCATTCATGTGCCCAGATTGTAGAGCACATTGCACAAGAGATGAAACAAATTAATTTCAAATGTCAAATCACTTGATTCCCGTAGTAGCATAACATTAGATGATTCATTCAGCACAATTCATGGACGAGCATACATGATTATTTACGTCAGGTGCGATGTCACTGGAAATGGAGATGTGGACAATGTGTCGTGCTAACAGGGAAAGTGAATGGACTGTATAGCAAAAACAACAAAATTATTGGCCGAGATACCCGTAACTATCGCTTATAGCTGTTGTTTCATGTGGTGCTGTTGATGTGGTGAAATGAGTAGCCTATGGCTAATTAAAACTTGTAAGTCCCATCGCTGTGTGGGCATGATTCACGCGCGTGCATGATAACATTTCGCACTGTTATTTTGGAGACCCCCACAAAGCTCAGCTTATAACTCGAACCCTGGAGGAAACCCAGCATTTGGTGATGTCCATGTGTTCCAGACTTTAGGCAGTCATTGCCTGCAAAGGACTCTCGACAAAGTATAACAGATTAACATTTTATTTATGATTATGTTAATTTGTCCAATTACTTTTGAGCTCCTGAAAATAGGGGACTGTGTATAAGAATTGTTGCAATTGCTAAACGTTTCATACAATATTTTTGTTCAATCCCTTAATAAATATAATAATAATACATTCGATTTATATAGCGCTTTTCCGAGGCTCAAAGACGCTGACAATATGGGCAAAACGGAAAACACAGAAACAACAAGCAACAGATAACATGAGCACATAGAACACAGAGGTAACGAACGGGGAAGGGGAGGTTGTATGCATGTCCATGGGGGGAGGGGGGTGGCAGGGTGAGGGGAGATGGTTAGGGATAGGGGAGGTTGTGTGCATGTCCAGGGGGGGGGCGGGGGTGGCAGGGATGGGGGAGATGGCTAGGGGTAGGGGAGGCTGTAGGCGTGGGAGAACAGGTAGGTTTTGAGGTGGGATTTAAAAGTGAGGAGTGAGGGTGAGTCTCTGAGTGGTTGAGGGAGAGAGTTCCAGAGGCGGGGTGCGGCTCGTGAAAAGGCACGGTGACCGAAGCCTTTGAGTTTTGAGGGTGGGACAGTGAGGGGAACAATGGATGAGGATCGGAGGGTACGGGTAGGGCGGTGGGGGAGAAGGAGGTCAGTCAGGTAAGGGGGGGCCAGGCTGTGGAGGGCTTTGTATGTGAGGATGAGGACTTTGAATTGTATACGTTCCTTGAATTAAAGCGGAAAGTCTGCACTTCAATTACATCTTGATTGTTTCATTTCAAATCTATTGTGGTGGCATACAGAGCCAGAACTATGGAAATTGTGTCACTGTCCAAATATTTACGGACCTAACCTAGTGGATTACCTATGTTGAGTACATATGGTGGTGGAGTGTGGGAGATGTTTCACCTGGGATCACGGGTATCAGGTATTTCTCTGTTCAGAGGTAGCCTGTCACTGAGGAAGGCGTTGTAGCCGTATCTCTGGAACAGCCCCTCTGCCTCCCTCTGCTCCTCCTCTGAGAGTTCCCCACCCCATTTATTAAACAGAGCGGAGTTGGGGAACAGCTTCTTCACCACTATCTTCTCCTTCTTCATCTCTGGTGCTTTGACAGCCACTGGGACCACTTTGGGGTCAAGCTTCTGGATCGACTCCACTGTGGAAACACAAGACAGCAGTGCGTTATAGCCCCACGTAGCCAGTGATTACAATGTGCTGTGGGCCATGTATGTGGGCTGTTTATCTGTGATAGTCGTATCAAACCAATAAATCATTATGTTTTTGATAAAATACCAGATTTGGCACACAGGTAACGTATGTACCCTAAAACTATTTAGATACGGACGCACCACAGATCTGGCTCCCGGAGGCCGTAGCTGCCACTTTTCTAAATGTCCACCAATTCTACCACTACTTTACTAGTGTTCATTTTCAAAGGGACTATTTGGTGATAATAAAAACATTTGGCACATACAGTGCCTTCGGAAAGTAGGCTATTCAGATCCCTTCACTTTTTCCACATGTTGTTGATTCAATTTTAAAATGAAGTAAATTAAAAGCCATCAATCCACACAATACCCCCAGAATAACGTTCACATCGTCTGTGAATTGATTACAATTTAAATACAGAAATACCTCCTGTACATAAGTATTCAGAGCCTTTGCTATGACACACTTAAAATTAGCTAAAATGAAAGAAATGTCATCAACAAATCATTAAGCTGAATTGAGTCCATCTTAATGCCCTCAACTCCTCTTCCCTGGTCAGAAAGACGCAGCAGCGCCTATACTTCCTGAGGAGACTGAAGAAAGCCCAGCTGTCTCCCAGGATCCTGACCAACTTCTACCGCTGCACCATTGAGAGCATCCTCACCATTGTGGTACGGCAACTGCACAGTGTCCGCCTAGAAGGCCCTAGGTGATGACTGCCCAGTGCATCATGGGCACCAGACACCCGACCACCAGACTCCAGGCAGACCGGTGTCAGCGTAGTGCAGCATCATCAAGAACACCTCGCACCCCAGACACGGTCTGTTGGATCCCCTGCCATCGAAGAGACTCAGGAAGTACAGGATCCTCAGGTCCCAGTTTGTAATTTTGGAATTCATATATTTGTGTGTAATTGATTACTACTATTACAGAGAGAGACCCTATAAAAACCAAATTCCAAAATTACATCAACTATTATCCTTGCATTAAGATGGGCTCAATTAACTTATTGAGTGATTTGTTTAAGACTTTTGGCATTTTGGCTTAATTGAACTAAACTAAAACTGGAGAAATTGAAGTGTTATAAAACGTTTGACAGGTAGTGTGCGAGACATAATATAGCCTATGCCATTTAGCTGACGCTTTTATCCAAAGCGACTTCCATTGCAGTGAGTGCATCCATGTTCAGTATGCTCCCAGCAGGGATCGAACCCACATGACTTCTGTCCTCAAACACTGTTCAGTCTCGGGGTGGGGAGGGAACACTATTAGAACCACCAACTGATCGTTTTCTCTGAAGTTATTTCGGACTTTTTTTTTATTGGAAATTCTGACATTTAACTCAGAATGGGGTAGTGTTTTTCTAGGGGATAGTGAGGTGGACTGATAATTGGAAGGTCATGAGTTCAAATCCCACCTGGAACACAGCTACAAACTACCACTATCACTCAATAGATTGATTTTTTTTTAAACAAAACAATACGAATGCCCAATTACAATTTATGCGCATAACAAGAACCACTTATGTCAGGGGCTGGATTATCATAACCAACCAATCAATACCTGCCTAGTCGATGCCAGGTAGCCAGCTATTTGACAACAAAGGCTTTCTTCTTTAACGTAATAACCTCCGTCCAGATCAATCGCGACGAGCAGCACAAACGTTGAGCCAGTCCGTCGTACAGTGATGTAATGAAGTGTCTCTCTCGCCCGTGGAAAAGCAAACTGGTGAAGGTTCGCGAAATGGAACCAACTACCAACTGAATGCACTGGCAGCAGCCCAGGACCTGAACTAGGCTCGCCTGGGTGAAACAGAGGACAGACAGGAGGACTGGACTCACCCAGGTGGAGAAGGTGAACCTCCATCTTGTCCAGTCTCGAGGATATCCCGAGGATGTCGTCCTGGCTGCTGACTGAGCCATTGTGACTAGTGTCCAGGGCCCTGTGCAGTCTCTCCCCGTGGGAATGGACCTCCTGCTTAATGGAGGTGATGGAGAAGATGATCCCGGCCGTGGCCAGTACGAGGGCTAGTCCTCTGAGCCAACCGAGCCTCATGTCTGTCGCTCTGTGTGGGAGTGCTCTCTCTGCCTGGGGAGGGAGACGGCCTTCCTGGCCTTCTGATATGCATTGAACCAATGAACCAATGAACCAATGAACCAATCACCAATCACCAATCACCAATTACCAATCACCAATCACCAATCACCAATCACCAATCACCAATCACCAATCACCAATCACCAATCACCAATGCATGAACCAATCACACTCCTCTAACTTCAAGGCAGAGCTGCCCTCAAAGTAGAATTTACCCCAATAAATGTCCATGTGCTCACTGCTGGCAGGGAGGAGGAGAACCTACCTGGCTCAGCAGGTGTGTTGCCTCCCCCTTCACATACTTTCTCTACACCAATATTTGACAATTATTTTTGACAATTTAGCCAATTTGATGCATTTGAGTACCCCCAAGCAACAAGGCTCCCATACAAACAGTCTCGACAAGTGTTGTAGTCGAAGACCCCTTAAGTGGTAAAAAAAAGAGATGTTTTACTGACCTGAAATGCCTAACCATGTTTGAGATATGACATTGACTGTATGTGTTTGCAGGTCTGGTCTGATATCAAGTTTAGCCTTACCAATGTCTACAAAACAGGATTATTCTAACCCAACTCAGCACTGGTTATTCAAATGTCCCTTTCAGCATCCAGTCACGTCCCCACTGACCCTCATACATACTGTTTTTACACTTTAAGCTAACCAACTACATTGACATTTACATTTGACTATTTTTTTTTACTAAAAACAATCAATTGTTTATCTGTTCAGCACAACAGTTCAATTCATCTTAAACCCCACCAAAACTCAGGAGGTTGTGTTAGACCCAAGGCAGGTAACTGACCATGAGCCTGTGGTCGTTAAAGACCAAACAATCATCCAGGTGCCCTCTTATAAGTACTTAGGTATTCAGTTAGACAACCATCTCTGCTGGAATACACACTTAGACAGCTTATGTAACAAACTACAGCAGAGGCTTTATCACCTGAGGCGACTCAGACTTTATGGGGTGAGAAAGCAGATCATGAGAATTTTCTATCAGTCCATTGTTGAAAGTGTAATCAGATATGGAATAATTGTGTGGTTTGGCAACTTAACTGTACAACAAAAAAACAGACTAGTCAGCATTCACAAAACAGCTATGAAAATTGTAGGTGAAAGAGACTATGTGATCCTAAATAAACTATATGAAAAAGCTGTCCTGGACAAGGCTAACAAGATAATCGCAGACCCCCAACATCCGCTCTCCACAGAATACGAAGTTCTCCCCCTAGGTAGAAGGCTTCGCATGCCAAGATGTAACTATAAGCTCTTAAAACTATCATTTGTCCCATTCTCCATTAAACTAATCAATTCTCTCAAGCAGAAACAATGATTAGGACATGATCACCAGCACCTGCACTTTATCTTAGACACCACTTGAAGGGCCATGTGCAATATTCGAAAACACCACTTGAAGGGTTATGTGCAATATATATTTATACCAAATGATGCCATGTCCAGGTGGAAACTGCTGCCAATGTCACTCAATGTTTGTTGCTGTCCTGTTGTTTACTTTGTCTACTGTATGTTGTATGTATCGTCACTGTTGCACTTGAAGCATGAAAGTACCATGCCCAAGACAAATTTCCCCTCGGGGACAATAAAGTACAATCAATCAATCAATCAATCAATTGGATGTATGTTGATAGTTGCATCCTTGTTGAGCTTTTTCAACAAAACGTGGGCCAAATGAAGCAGGCGTTACTGCCCTCTTAAAGAGAATAATTTTTAGTCTTGACTTGAGCATATTTGCTGAGGTTGCATCCCTAATGTAAACTGGCAGTGCATTCCACAATCTGGGCGCATAAAATGAGAATGCAGCCTCACCAAATCTCTTCTTTTGTACAGAGAAAACCAGCGTCAGAAGACCTGAGAGCTCTATTGGGCTGATATGCTAGCAAAAGGTATTTCAGATATTCTGGTGCTGTGCCAGTGAGAGCTTTAGAGTATAGAAATCAGATGATTGACTCTTTGTAAACAATAAGGGAAAAATGAGGGAAAATATTTGCTACAAAGACAAATTAAGACGTGTTCTGATCAGCATACAAAATCAAAACGCCTCTATCTCTTAAAGAAAAGCCCTGAACATAAACACAGACTACATTGACATGCTTAGTGCTTCACATGGTGTTCAGCATGACATGTCTTAGTTTGGACGTGAACCCTGAGACGATGTCAGTGACCTGTTCCCATTGTCCCTCTCTGAGCCATCTGCCAGTGAGCCTCTCTGGCTGGTCCATATCGTGACGTTAGAATTATAAGGTTCTATCTCCATTTTTGGTAAAAATTGAGTTTTTTACATAATGTGATCCATTAGGTGTTTATTAATGCCTGTGTGGTGTTCTTTTTTTAAAATGTTTTCATTTTTGAGTTAGTAATTCATAAAATACAAAGGTTCCATCTCACAAAACATAATGGAATGTAAAAACGTTGACGCTCAATATCTCTGAACTACCCTAAACGGACATAGAATCTTATCATTCTAAGCTCACGATTGGCCGCTGTCCATGGTTCTGAAGGCACAACGGCCAGTCTGGCTCACTGTCAGCCAGGTAAGCCAAGACGTGTCCCCTCACCCCCCGGAGCACAATGAGCAAGCAGTGCTCGTACACACCATGCAATGTCCATTCCTCTTTCATATTGCCACGGGCTTACCTACCCTAATCCTAGGACCGTTGACTAAACCATGTCAATCAAGCAATATTTGCCATATTACCATTACAAGTTGACAACAGGTTGACACTACCCTGCCATATCTGAGCCATAATACCATGTGATACAATCAATAGTATTAAGATTATCTGAAATAGTTCGAATCATTTGTCTAATCTAAATTCTGATTCAGGTTCCACAGTCTGTGGCTAGTGGTGCCTAAGCAGGCAGCCTGGAATCCACACATCTCACCAGAGTCGATAATGACATCTCCAGTAGCACTGAGAGAGAGGGGATGGATTCATATCTCATCTCACAATTTCATATTCCTTCCCTCCAGGCTCCCTCTCACTGCTGTGCTGCACATACTGAAATAACAGCACGAGGTGTAGAAAAGTCTTAGCGGAAGTCATTTAAATCTCCCTTGGTTAGACGAACATTACTATTCAACACTATTCAAGAGCATCCAATGAACAAAAGATGGTCTGTGCAGGATCTGTGGCTGATGAACCAGTCCAGATTGACATATTATTGTAGACTTATAGGAAATAATTAACCTCACCTCACTTCAATATGTGCAACGTTTTATTCTGTCATATTAAATGTTTCATCTATATACACAACTGTACAAATATTTCGCAAAGAAATCCTAAAACATGACTTCGTAGCTGAGATAATAAAATCAAGGTAAAAAACAGTTTCGTGACATGGGATATTTACAACCAGCAGAGGGAGTGATTGTACCACGATGGACACTTCTGACAATGTAGAACATTTAACAGTATGAGACATAACTTGATCTTAGAATTATAAGGTTCTATCTCCCATTAGGGTAGTTCAGAGATATTAAGCGTCAAGGTCTTTACATTCCATTATGTTTTGTGAGATGGAACCTTTGTATTTTATTAATTACTAACTCAAAAATGTCAACATTTAAAACATTGAGATAGAACCTTATAATTCTAACGTCAATACATTATATTCATTTAACATTCCAAATACATACACTTAACATTTTAGTCAATGAGAGCAGTTGCAAATATTAAAACAATAATATACTGAGACAGAGACAGGAGAGAGAGACCTGCCTAATAAATAACAAAATTATTCTTTTTAAACTGACTGATTAAGTAATCTGGCCACACACTTGGCAGCAGAGAGTGTCTGTGTGCTGGTGTCAGTGACCTGCAACACTGGGGTGTAGGGGTTTGACCACCCTCACCAAACGGGACAGTCCCAGACGCAGACCCTGCCCTGGAGACTTCACTGAAGAGCTCTGTGGCGGGCCGGGACTTCTTCCAACCTGGGCTGAAGTGTACGAGAAAACAAGACATCGTGAGCTTAGAATGATAAGGTTCTATCTCCGTTTAGGGCAGTTCAGAGATATTGAGCGTCAATGTTTTTACATTCCATTATGTTTTGTGAGATGGAACCTTTGTATTTTATGAATTACTAACACAAAAATGTAAACATTTTAAAAATAACACCACACAGGCGTTAATAAACACCTAATGGATCAGATTATGTAAAAAAAAAACATTTTGACAAATTTAGATAGAACCTTATAATTCTAACGTCACGACATAGCTACTTTTTGAAATATTTGACTCTATCCTTGACTCTAAACATCCATGTCTGCTTTTTAGATTAACAATGACCTATCAATCCGTTTTACCTGGAGGGTTCCACTTTGGTGTTCTGCCCCCTGCTGGACTGACGGAGGCAGGCGGTTTGGATGTAGGAGGGGTGGCGGGAGGCCTCCTTGGCACCGACGCAGGCTTGGAGGCTGGACTTCTTACCTTTGTGGGATTCACTGTCAGACACAGACAACTAATTATGACTGAAACTCATCAGCCTGCAAGCATTAAGATATTTTTGTAAAATGATGCCATCAGGACAAAAACATCACGCCACTTGAACAGTTTCTTCCCCAAAGCCACAGCCCTCCTCAATAACTCCTGATCATTGCACCTTGCACTTTACATGTTCTTGCATTTAGTTGTACAGTATGTTTATTCATAATATTGGTACTGTATATTTTGTCTTGAGAATTGTTGTGTTGTCGTCTTGTTGTTGTATGTACTGTAGCTTGTTCAGCATGGCAGAATACCAAATGATGTTCCTAGTGCACTGCACATGGCCAATAAAGTTGAATTGAATTGAATTGAAACATATGACTCATTCTGAGTTCTGGTTACCTGAAATCTTTGGTTTGGCTTTTGATGGTGGCTCTTCTTTCTTTAAGACTGGCGGCTCTTCAGGTCTCTCTTCCTCGTGTGTTGTTGTTTTGTTTTCTGCTTTCTGTACTGTGAACTCCCCATCATCGCTTTTTGAAATCAGCATCACTATATTTTCTTTCTTTAAGACCGGTGGCTGTTTAATGGTCTTTTTCTTGTTTGTTTTCATTTTCACTTCCACTTTCTTTTTCTCTGCTTTCTTTACTGTGAACTCCTCGTCGTCGCTCTCCCCTTGATCACTGAAATCAGCATCACTTTCTGAGTCTAAATAGAATTATACAACAGTTAGTTAAGTCATTTGATTGGATTTGATTGGACAAGAGGCATTCCATGAGTGCTGATATACAGTATAACAGCACTGGGACTTTTAACTACCGGTATATGTATCACTCCGCCGCACAGATGTTCTACTAAATGACCGTTAATTAGACTACATGTTTGTGTTCAGGTTACTAGGCAACAGTCCATTTGAAGTTCAGTTGCAGAACTATTTTTATTTTTATGATTAAATAAACAAACAAATCATAATCTGTTGTCGCTTATTACTGTTAACTAATAAATGGCGCTGTAGAACTGTTGTATAAAAGCAATATCACACTCGAGGTCGTGCTGTTATACTGAATATATTTGTATATTCAGTATAACAGCACTCCCTCTTGCGTCATATTGCTTAAATAAAAAATCATAACACTGAATACATGCATACAACACATCAGGAATGTAGAAAGTATAAAGAGCCTATGACATTGTTGGAATAACCACCTGGTGTTCCTTTGGGTTGGTAGTCGTCATCGTCATCCTTCAGAACGCCTCTCTGCTGCTCTGCGGCCTTGGAGGCAGCCTTTCTCTGTCGGGATGGGGCGCAGGGGGACCCCTGCTCATTGATGATCGTGTCAAGGCCTGCGAAAGGAGATCAGCTAATCACAGAGTTGGACTGTCTGTCGTAACATTACTATTACCCCCCAGGATCTATAATAGCCATAATAACGTTCATATTTTTGTAAAATGTTTTAACAAAAAAGAGGAATTACCCAAAAGGTTGATGTCTACACTGCAGTTTGAAAACCTCGATAGATCTCCATCTCTCTGTGGTTGATCCTTAACATCTGTTATACAGCAATATAAAACACAAATAACATATATACACACACACACAAAAATGCAATCCCACAGCCATTTGTGGGGTTTGCACCACATCCTTCAACATCAAAAGAAACAAAAAGTTGTAAAGAAACAACAAACCAACGCAAACCTTTTTTTTCCGGACTCTGTTCTTCTATCTCCCCCTTCTGTAGCGAGGAAAGAGTCAGAGCTGCTTTCAAATCTCTCTCATACAGCTTGTCAGCCAATGGCATTCTGAAAAACACAGAGAAAGAGCTGATGTTAGGCAATGTTTGCATTAAAAGCCCTCTCTGGAGCACATATGACTGACACATTGAACATTTATTAACTAGTAAAGCCTGTAATTTATATAAGATCAATTTATTAACCGTCCTGACTAGTAAGGCAGGTTTAACTGCTGTAAAACGGCCTGGTACCAGGGGTCCACTGACCAGGCTCATAAACGCAGGGCACAATCAGCACATGGCTACTGTATATTCAGCTTTACCACACACTTTATACAACAGTTAGTTCCGACCAAGTCATTTGATTGGACAAGAGGCATTCCATCCGTGCTGATATACAGTATAACAGCACTGGGACTTTTAACTACCGTATATGTATCACTCCGAAATGACCATTAATACAAAGTAGCTAGCCTGCAGATGTTTGTGTTCAGGTTACTAGGCAACAGTCCAGTTGCGGAACTATTTTTTGTTGACGGAGCCAAAATAAATGATTAAATAAACAAACAAATCATAATCTGTTGTCACTTATTACTGTTAACTAATAAATTGAGCTGTTGTATTAAAGCAATATCACACTCGAGGTCGTGCTGTTATACTGCGGCCTCGTACCTACGACCGAATCACAGCCGTGCTGATATTCAATATTACACACTCCCTCTTGTGTGATATTGCTTAAATGTTGCTCTTTGTGATTTTACACATGGTAGACTCACTTGGAGTTAAAAGCATTGATTGATGCGGCACTTAGGAGTGGCTTTTTTCTCTCCATTCCATACATCACAATGAGCCTGTCCAATTCCATTCCACATAATGAGCCTGTCCTCCGCTTTCTACCTACATCAGCCTCCCCTGTCCTCCGCTTTCTACCTACATCAGCCTCCCCTGTCCTCCGCTTTCTACCTACATCAGCCTCCCCTGTCCTCCGCTTTCTACCTACATCAGCCTCCCCTGTCCTCCGCTTTCTACCTCCATCAGCCTGCCCTGTCCTCCGCTTTCTACCTCCATCAGCCTCCCCTGGTGACACTGCTCTCAGGCTTTCTACCTAGATCAGCCTCCCCTGGTGAACCTGCTCTCAGGCTGACCTCATCATTACATTGCCAACTTTGCATTTGACATCCGCAGTGTTTCCCCAAGACTGCTTTGTGATTGTTTATCTATATTGATATTGTGGACAGGGTGAACCTGCAAAAGAGGCATTCGTCTCAGTGTGTTTCCCCTGTATAGATAATAACAGTTAAATTAGCTTCTAAGTAGCGTATGTGTTCTGTATGGATGCTTCAGTCTGCTTCTTCTACCGTAACTTTCTACAAAAACCTAAAATATGATGTAGCCTATCATGTTTTTCTCCACTAGTGATTGAATGGGGCACAACAAAACAACATACAACTTTGTAACACATATTGACCACTCCATACCTGTCATTGCGGCATATGAGCTGTGAATCACTCTCTTGACTTGCGGACTTGCTTGAGGATTTCTTGCTTTTCACCTGCTCATATTCCTTCTTAACATGATTCTCCCTGGCTTTCTTGCTGGGCGGTGCTTTCACAGAGGCAAAATCGTCATCTGATTCACATGATGTCAAACAACAGAGATATTACAAGTTAATACAGTTCAAATCATAGATGCCGGAGTGCTAGCTAGTAGCTACCATGAAATGGTCGTTCATTAAGCATTTCCACATAAACAGGACACATGTGAAATGCCTAATCTAGGGCACTCACTGTCTGTTTACATGTGTTGCTGGTGGCCACGTGTGCTCAACGTTTTGTAACAAATTAATAGGAGAAGAGCAACACGTTACTATGGATAGGCAACACAGATATTTAACCTACCATCGTCCACGTCCATGACATCGGAATAATTCACAGCCTTCGTCTTCCTGTCAACAACAACAACAAACGCACACACACAACACACAACACACAACAACAACACAACACACAACAACAACAACAAACACACACACAACACACAACAACAACAAACAGACACACACACAACACACCACAACAACAACAACAACAAACACACACACAACAACAACAACAACAAACACACACACACACACAACACACAACAACAACAACAACAAACACACACACACACACACACACACACACAACACAACACACAACAACAAACACACACAACACACAACAACAACAAACACACACACACACACACACACACACAACAACAACAACAACAACAACAACAACAACAAACACACACACACACACACACACACACACACACACACACACACACACACACACACACACACACACCGATGGTGAGTGAATTCGGCAGGACCAAGCAAAGCAAAGCGAAACAAAACAATAAAAAGATGAAAGCTGCTGATAGCTGTTAGACAGACCTTGATGGTCGCTCCATGGCAGTTGTGTCCACAACCAAATTGGAAGTAAATACGAAGTCAGACGGTGTACGTGTTGCTCTGGACTCCGTCCATCCGACTCTTCAACCAGCCCGCCCGAAAATGAACTGTGTGCATTCATCTGACGATTGCCATGTAATGATTCGTCAAGGATAGACACTACTTGTTCAGGGAAATCGCTTGGATAATTAAATCACCGATTTTAATACAAATCAGTTAATCTATGATACTCGCTAGAAGGCATACATGGTAATGTTAAGTTAATTGAAATTGTATACCACTTTGTTGCCAGGTTCTTGCACGTTTCTAGTGGCGAATCCGCTGCAAACGAAAAGAAAACCTGCTAAAAACCCATCTTTTTAATATTGCCTTTAATGACTAAATAATTAAATTAAGATTATAAAAACCCATCCTTTTAATATTGCATTTAAATTACAAAATAATTAAATTAAGATGATAATGATTAAAGCACTTTGAGCTGCAACGTTTACCGCTTGTTAAGTCGTGACGTGTTTCCGGGTCCAACGTTGGCTGAGGCGCTGTCTTCGAAATGCTGAAATAATAATAATAATTAATTATATTTATATAGCGCTTTTCCGAGGCTCAAATACCCTGACAATATGGAGAAAACGGGAAAGTGCTGTGTCCCTTGTTGTATGAATAGATCCGAGTCTAAAAAACGATTAAACTGTCATTCTACCGCTGTAGTTCACAGGTACTCTGGTGCGGAGAATTTCTGGTTTGGACTCGGAAATGGCTAAACGTCACTTTTGACGTCAGACTTAACAAGCGGATACAAATACAGTTGTTATTATTAAAGGTAAAGGTGCTTTACCATGGTTCTAGAGTTTTATCCACCACATTTTTATGTTGTAATACAGTACTTTTACCCTGGATGGCGCTATGTCGTATACCACCTGTGTTGTAAACAGTGAAGTAGTACTTCTGGTTTCCTCTGTTGTGTTGTATGTCGTTGGTTCACGTGCTATGTCAATAAAACTCCGGTAAACGAACAATATTTTATACATAAGGTAGGTAGTAAAATAGTGTCAGTGTTTAATTTACATTTACGGACGAATAAACTATTCAACAACATCTCCTGACCTGGTCTAGCTAACTAACAAGCTGTATTGCTAGTTAACTGTCTCTTTCTGAAAATGTGAAGTTGATAACTTAACGTTAGTTAACTTGCTTTCGTGTTTATTTGTAGCCTAACACTATGCTAGACACTATTCCATTATTGTAAATGGAAATATCGTGTGGAATCTTGTATACAGACTAGTAAGTCAAGCAACAGCCTAGACGCCTTGGAACAGCCCAGAGACCTGAAGGTGGAACAGCCCAGAGACCTGAAGGTGGAACAGCCCAGAGACCTGAAGGTGGAACAGCCCAGAGACCTGAAGGTGGAACAGCCCAGAGACCTGAAGGTGGAACAGCCCAGAGACCTGAAGGTGGAACAGCCCAGAGACCTGAAGGTGGTGCGCGGAGGAGGTGAGCTACCTGGTGATGACATCTTTGGATGATGCAGGCAATGCCCCTTTCAAAAGAGTGTATAGATGTATCAGGCCTAGTAGGCATACTACATTACTGTAGGCTACTGTAACTTTTGCACAGGTTGTGTGACACAACCTATAACTTATAAGTCTATGATGATAACATATCTTGCCAACATTGGGGATTATTGATAACTTTCTTGGTTTGCACTGTTACAGCCAGGCCCAGACTTCACAGAATGACATCCACAGTCCCTCAGATGAGCCGTGGCCCAGTAGGTGGCGCTGTGTGACTTAGTCCTAGATGACTGAGGAGATGACAGAGCCACTGATCTGGTGACAGTGACATGAGAGTGACACGTCAACAGCCCGCCTACACTCCAGGCCGGAAGCAATCACAGCTACCCTCATTTTCTCTTAGAGAGAGTGCTATTCTCCTGAGGGTTGTCATTTTCTAGTTTGTGGGTGGGTGGCTGTCGGGTGTGGTTTGTCACGCAGTGGACCTGGCGGAGATGTGTAGTGTGTGTAGTAATATTCTTGGGCCAGACAAGGAAGACGTGCAGCCATGGGGCTAAAGGGCTCTGCGGTCACACATTCCTCCACTCCTACAGCCTACTGCCTACAGTCCAGACCAAAATATCAGCCCCAGTCATGTGAACCCAGAAAACATAACTGTTTTATTTACACTTGTAGGTGTTGTGATATGCCGTACAGTGGCATTATTGTAGTGGGTAGTAACATATTGTTCAGACAAACACACCAGACAAGATCACAATAGTCTTTGTGGCACAAACGTCAGAGATTGGTCCACTTGCGTTGGCCGTCATCCAAAGATGAAGCTCTTTTATAACTCGGTACAGAAAGGAACTTTGGTTATATTTTTGTAAAAAAATGAAAAAGAAAAAAAGAAGAAAGTAGCACATTCCTCTACCACTGTGTACCCAAACAAAGTCATATGAGCCTAATAAGTTGGGCAGAACATACAACTTCATGTCTGCTACAGTGGGGGAAATAAGTATTTTACCCCCTGCTGATTTTGCAAGGGAGTAACCCTGACCCCCTTACAAAGAAATGAACAGTCTATACTTTTAATGGTAGGTTCATTTTAACAGTGAGAGACAGAATATACAAAAAATCCCTGAAAATCACATTATATGAATTTTGAAAAATGATTTGTGTTTTATTGAGTAAAATGAGTATTTCACCCGCTAGCAAAACATGACTCAGTACTTGATGGAGAAACCCTTGTTGGCAAGCACAGCCGTCAGACGTTTCTTGTAGTTGGTCACCAAGTTTGCGTAGATCCCAGGGGGGATTTTGGCCCACTCCTCTTTGCAGATCCTCTCCAAATCCTTAATTAAGGTCCCTCCACAGATTTTCTATGGGATTAAGGTCCGGAGACTGACTAGGCCACTCCAATACCTTAATGTGCTTCTTCTTGAGCCACTCCTTTGTTGCCTTAGCTGTATGTTTTGGGTCATTGTCATGCTGGAACACCCATCCACGACCCATTTTCAGTGTCCTGGCTGAGGGAAGGAGGTTCTCACACAAGATTTCACAGTACATGGCCCCGTTCATCCTCCCCTCGATGCAGTGAAGTCGTCCTGTCCCCTTAGCAGAGAAACAGCCCCAAAGCATAATATTTCCACCGCCATGCTTGATGGTGGGGATGGTGTTGTTGGGGTCAAAGTCAGTATTTGTCCTCCTCCAAACACGGCAAGTCGAGTTGATGCCAAAGAGCAGGGTTGTCAATGACAACCCTTGAATGCTGACCACAGCACTTTCTCCCAAGTCTCCTCTGAATCATCCAGGTGCTCATTGGCAAACTTCAGACAGGCCTGTACATGTGCCTTCTTGAGCAGGGGGACCTTGCAGGCGCTACAGGATTTCAGTCCATTACGGAATAGTGTGTTACCATGGTTACCAATGGTCATCTTGGTGACTGTGGTCCCAGCTTGATTGATTGATTCTGCGGACAGGTGTCTTTTATACAGGTAACGAGTTGCGATTAGGAGTACTTTCTAAAAGTGACAGGACTAATCTGTGTGCCTCATGGTCACATAACCGGTCTGTGGGAGCCCGAATTGTTGCTGGTTGGTAGAGGGTGAAATACTTATTTTACTCAATAAAACACAAATATTTTTTCGAAATTCATATATTGTGATTTTCTGTGATTAAAAAAAATATATATTCTGTCTCTCACTGTTAAAATGACCCTACCATTAAAATTATAGACTGTTCATTTCTTTTTAAGGGGATAAACTCACAAAAACAGCAGGGGGTGAAATACTTATTTCCCCCACTGTAAGTCTGAACGAAAGTGAAATCATGGGATCTTAATATTGGGTCACACTAAGTGCTAGTAAACTATTTATTTGGCCATTACATGGGGAGTTACAGTGTAACAGTGAAGGTAGACGTTGTAGGCTAATACAATCATGGAAAGCACAAGCAGCTATATGTTACAATGTCATTGGGCGGCTGTGGCGGAGGAGGTAGAGCCGCCGTCTAATGATCGCAAGGTTGGCAGATCGGCGGTTCGAGCCCCGGCTGGCCACATGTCAAAGTGTCCTTGGGCAAGACACTGAACCCCAAATTGCTTCCAGTGAGCGGGCCGGCGCCTTGCATGGCAGCTTGCCGCCATTGGTGTGTGAATGTGTGTGTGAATGGGTGAATGAGAGGCCGTTGTAAAGAGCTTTGGATAAAGGCGCTATATAAGTCAGTCCATTTACCTTTACCATTTAATTGCATTGTACCTGCCTATTGAACCAGCACACGCGTTATCTCATAATGCAAAACTAATGTAAGAATATCCACAGGGGAAGCACATGCAGGATAGCAGTGATATGCTTCATATATTCATTTTAATGTCAGAGCCAGCACAAAATGCCAAGTGTTTTTTTCACGGGTGTACCAAAAAACACTGAGATACAGCTGTGCCAAGTCAGCTGACAAAGTACCCAGCTCAGTGGCCTTGTGGTTAGAGTGTCCGTCCTGAGATTGGGAGGTCGGGAGTTTGATCCCCGGCCGAGTCACACCAAAGACTATAAAAAACGGTACCCGATGCCTCCCTGCTTGGCACTCAGCATTAAGGGTTGGATGGGGGGTAAGACCATGGGACATACCAGGGGGTGTACTTGTACATCAGGCCGCCTCACGCTACTGAAACAGGGCCTATGGGCCATCAAAAGTCACCAAATGAAGTCATCCAGTCCCTTAAGTGTTTATTTACTTGGTATAGTGATGTCATCTGTGTGCTGACTTTCTTTGAGCAGGCATCAGGGCAGATCAGAAGTGGTTAAGAGTGTTTTTATTTTTATTTTTTTACCGTTGACTGACCGTGACTCCTGTCATTAGGTGCAGGACTGCTGAGGAGCAGTTTGCGTGGGGATCTCTGACTGTAATGACGTGATGATACTGACCATTCTTATATGGATGTTCCTCAGCTTGGGATGTTGTTGTTTACATTCTTTACAGTGGTAGAAACAATAGAATCACACTTTGCTATAGTTAGCGCTTATGTGTACAGGGAGATACAGAAAAGCCCTAGAAAAAAATTATGTCAAGGTCTAATTGAAACTTTCCATAACATAGGACAGGTCTCTCAGTCACAACATGTATGTACTGTATCTGATAATGGGGAAACTGGTTTGTGCAGGGCACAGATCAATCTTTGGAAATGTATCATTGAAAGTGAAATTTATGGGCTTAGGACAGAAGCGTTTGTCTGACCACAAGGTTTTATGGTTTGGCTTCCAAAGCTGTCTGTGAATCCAGTTTTAAATGACCTTTTCGTTGTTGTTGTTTAGCAAACGCACTGATGCGTATCACATTGGCGTGATACAGTAAGTGTTTGTATCTATCTTTGCTAGATATGGATCGAGGAGGTCTCATAAGTCGTTCGGATATCCGGTACTGAGGTTCTTGTTAGCGTGGTGTTATTGTAACCCGAGGAATAGTCTTTTGGTCTAAGGGCATAAACCAGTCCTGACCACAGCGAAACCAGACAAGTCACTCGATCAGTGTGTTCCGGAGTTTGTTTTCAATGACTTCTTCTTCTTAAGTGTATGTACTTTCCAAGATTTTTCGGGGGCCCACACTCAGCAGCCACAATGCTAATTGCTGGTGGGATGTGAGCCAGTGGAGCAACAATCACAGAGCAGCTGAAGGAAGTGTGCTCCTCCACTGCTCCACCACAGCCTCTGAAGTCTGTCGCTTCTGCGGTGGTTCTGACAGAGGAAGAAGGCATATTCTGGTCCCAGAGCTTAGTGGAGTTTATGCATGTCTTGTATTATATGGGCATTTGACGTATCAACAATGTTCAACGAAAGGAGATGACTTGTTGAATGCGTGATGTAGAAAACACTTAGTTAAAGTAGCAGGCGTCAGGTATAGCACAGTAAATGTCACTTTATCCTGTAACATCTAAACAATGAACAACGAGCGAGTTGTTTTGATCTTTGGTGATTGAGCAGATTCAGAATGGAGTGTTATGAATGAAACACCAGTGCAGTTGTTTCATTCATTTAAGCAATATCACACGAGAGGGAGTGCTGTTATACTGAATATCAGCACGGCTGTGATTGGGTTGTAGGGACGAGGCCGCAGGCCTATATATCATGTATATATGATATTGCTTTTATACAACAGTTCTACAGCGCCATTTATTAGTTAACAGTAATAAGCAACAACAGATTATGATTTGTTTGTTTATTTAATCATAAAAAATAAACTGAACTTCAAATGGACTGTTGCCTAGTAACCTGAACACAAACATGTAGTCTAATTAACGGTCATTTAGTAGAACATCTGTGCGGCGGAGTGATACATATAGTTAAAAGTCCCAGTGCTGTTATACTGTATATCAGCACTCATGGAATGCCTCTTGTCCAATCAAATCCAATCAAATGACTTGGTCGGAACTAACTATTGTATAAAAGTGCTTAATAATCTTGGGGGGGGGGGGTAGAGTAGGCGGTACCGCCGGTATGCCCTCGGCCTGGGGAAGGGGGGTGCATGGTTGTTACCAGGGTCAGCTCCTGGGCCAGGCATCTGCAGTGTGATTACAAGTGGTGACAGCCTCCGGGGATATAAACAGCATCAAAGGCCTTGCAGCCATGCAGGGCTGCCAGTCTTACACTCTGACACCATTCAAAATAGCATCTCTAAAACAGCATTGTTTTCTCCACTTTAACCTGGCACTGGAAAGGCACTCGGGATCAGTCTCATTAGGACAACAGCCCAGGGGAAGTGTTGGACTGAATTCCCAAACACTCAAACTCCCGTCTTACTGGTGTCTGGCCCAGTGTTTCTGAGTAGGAAGTGAATGGAACATTCATTATACAACAGTTAGTTCCGACCAAGTCATTTGATTGGACAAGAGGCATTCCATGAGTGCTGATATACAGTATAACAGCACTGGGACTTTTAACTATTATGTATCACTCCGCCGCACAGATGTTCTACTAAATGACCGTTAATTAGACTACATGTTTGTGTTCAGGTTACTAGGCAACAGTCCATTTGAAGTTCAGTTGCAGAACAATTTTTTGTTTATTTTTATGATTAAATAAACAAACAAATCATAATCTGTTGTCGCTTATTACTGTTAATAAGCGGCCTCGTACCTACGACTGAATCACAGCCGTGCTGATATTCTCTATAACACACTCCCTCTCGTGTGATATTGCTTAAGTATAGGCGATCATTATGAATACAATATTCTAAGAAGATGTCAATCTTCCCCCGTTATTTTACCACGGTGGCGTTCTTTGCACGGTTCTGTATATTTGTATACTGTATTCTGTATGTCAATCATCCTTCCTTATTGAAATCTGTAAATGACTCTCTAAAAAATGCAGTTTAACTGTACGAACGAAAAGATGTGTGTAGGCTGTGTGTTTACATGTGTGCGTGCACAAGTGTAAATGCATGTGTACAGTAATTGTGCCCAGCAAGCTAAACTAGCTGTCTGCTGTGTCAGACACATTGACAGGGTACCTCAGAGGACTTTCCTCCCGTTGACAGACTGGCTGTCTCAGACCCTCTGGGTCGTCTTAACCCTCACTCTCTACCCCCCTCTCTGCTGACATAGAGGGCCACGCCCAGCAGTACCATCCAATCAGAGCCCCCACAAACCCACTTACACAGCAGCACTCCCTTCCCATGTAATCAAGGAATCTGTCCCCTCCACACGAGATGACTCACTCCACTGTGATCACAGTTTTTTTCCCGGTGAATTATTCACATGAAGTGTGTAGTCAGCTGTGAAACGACCAGTATTTAAAATTCTTCATTCTTCTATTCAAAATCATTAGAAGAGATGAACAAATAATATGTTATTACTCTCAGAAGGAAACCCAGTTAGTGGTACTGTGACTGTGACGCTTTGGAGAAAACGATACTGCTTTAGCTGAGGCCTGCTGTTCCTTGTTCCTGCTGTTTCAGTATTCCTCAGAGACCCACTGCCTGCATTGCAGGGGCTGACATAGTTTTCAGGAGTAAATGTCATACTGGTAAAACATGCTTCTCTATTGGTAAAACAACTCTGCTTTTGTTCATGTATCGATTGATTGTATATTGTCTTTGAATACCAATCAGAGATATTAGCTCTTTGGAAATGCTTCTCCGAAGTGGCCAAAAACAACTTCACCAGATGCTTAGTCAACCCATATACTGGTATCCAAATGAATGCTGCAATGCAGTGAATTATTATCCCTATGACAGGGATGGGGTGTCTTTACTCCTCTTACACACCAGAGGGCGATGTTCACATTAGAGAGCGATCCATGCAACCTGATATGGAAACTCATTCTAAAGTGCTGCCCAAGCATTTTCCAGCAATGTCATGCATTGCCCTTTGACATTGATCCAACAGTGCTTTCTGACAATAACGCTTACTCTAAGCTTTTACCAATTTTAGAAGTTCCCTTAATCAGATTGAGTCAGAAAGCAAGGTGGCGTATGAATATTTCACTGGATTCATAGTTTTTTGGGGAATTGGGACTCAAGATAAAAATTGTGACTCAAGATTTCAAGATTTTTAATGTCTGCAATTTAGCAGAAAGTAACCATGGGTCATATTGTCTAAATCAAAATGATAAAGCATTATTAGAAGACTAGTGTTGATGATTTGAGACATTTTCTGCAGGCCTTGAACTTGAACTAAACCAGTGTTTAGGGGGGGGGGGCTTTTCTTTATACTCTGTGTCCTCTCTGATATCCTCTCTGCCCCATGGAGGCTGTGACAGACAGGAATTATGTCAACTTTGGCTTGCTGGCAGAATGACAGAATCTATGTTGGATGACTCACAAACCAGAGCAGTGTGCCGCCACCACCACTAAGAGAATCTCTTCTCCTCTATCAGCCAAATTACCTTGATCGACACCTACCGCTTCCTCTGCCCTACCCTTGCGACACAAATCACTCTGCAGAGCAAGGTGGTCACACCCTCACACCGCACTCAAGCTGGCGGCACAGTTTACGTCCTGTGGGGGGTGAGAACGTGCGAAGCGGTGAGTGAATGTGTCACAGAATGCCTTACGTTCCTGGGCTAGGTCCGCACGGCCTGGCTCGGTGTTGGGTTCCTGGGGGGTAAGGGAAGAAGATCCCGGGGGGAATCGGGTGCCGACTCAGCAGCTGACACCTCCTCTGATCACTCTCCCCTGGTTCAGCCATAACCAAACACTAAAGCCATACGAACATGATATTGACGAGGGGCGGGCGGCTGTGGCGCAGGAGGTAGAGCCGGCGTCTTAATGATCGCAAGGTTGGCAGATCAGCGGTTTGAGCCCCGGCTGGGTGTCCTTGGGCAAGACACTGAACCCCAAATTGCTCCCATTGAGCGGGGCCGCCGGCGCCTTGTATGGTAGCTTGGCCGCCATTGGTGTGTGAATGTGTGTGTGAACGGGTGAATGAGAGGCCGTAAAGTAAAGCGCTTTGGATGAAGGCGCTATATACCGTAAGTGCAGTCCATTTACCTAGGCCGGCTCGTACCGAGCAGGTAGTTTGGGACTGACGTGGGAGAGGGCTCAGTGGAGCTGAGCTAGCATATGGGGAAGACATTGTGCTTATCGTACCCCTCTGGGGGTTTGGTTGTGATAACTTAGCTTAAAGTTGAATCAAAGGTCCATAGCATTGATGCATCCTCTGTCAGTTGGAGTGAAAGCCGATCCATGAGATATCCTCAGCTCAGAGTGATGTGGTGGGACTGGAATTGCTTTCGACCACTCGAGCCACATGGGGAATGAAGTAAACGAACCGATCGACCACTAGCAGGTTCTCATGTTGATTTCTGTGTGATGGCATTCCAATGCAATATGTCTGTTTGGGTTAGTCTCAGTGGGTCACATTCTCATTTTGGATGTTGGAACATGATATTTTTGTGGAATGTATTTCTGAGTAGCGTACTTGATTATGTTGATATCAATTTTCACCTATTCGTATAATCAAAGTCATCGTTTCAGCCCTGGCCTCAAGAGATATTCAGGACTTAAGCATGCCAGTTCGCACTGATCAAAACGAGGCGCGAAAACAAATACACAAACGTCCGATGAACTTTCATATGATATTCTTAAATATGCATGCAGGTCGATAGATGTGGTCATCTCCATATTATAGTTTTGCTTGCATAATGTCAGTGTTGTATTCATTGTTGTTCTATGCTGTAAGCTAAATGTATTTTACGAGGAACTTCCTCTCTGAGATATTGGATAGCTTGTAGTTACCCTCCAACCACAGACCAGAACCAATCCAGGTCATTTTGCTGAAGGCTTGGCTAATTGCCAGTCTGTTGAGACTGTATGTTGAGACTGCTGTATTCTTGAAAACTGCTCTTTACTCGAGAGAGCACTTGTCTCTGCCAAAAGGAGCACCTGAGCTCACCACTCAAGACAGGTTTTTATTATTGGTTACTGTTACGGCCGTGCTGTGTTTGTGTGTGTGTGTGTTCTGTTTGTTTTCTGTGTTTCTCCCAGGTGATTGCCCTTCCTCCCTGCCTATCGCCATGGTGACGGCGCTCAATTAAGGGAGGGAGGATAAAAGGCGGGGAGAGACACTCAGATGGTGCCAGTGGGCCAGTCTACTAGTCTGGGTTGTTGTGTGTTGTGTGTTAATGTTTTAGTTACAGCTATTGTGTGGTACTTCAGGCCTGTAGTGTGTGTTTATGATTTTGACTCCTCCTTTGTTATTCTTGTGTTTTGAGTCACTTTAATTGAACTTACTTACTACATTATTAATTGATCTGATTTACTTTACATTGCTGATTAATATTATCCACTCTCTCCTATTTTACTGAGAGTAATTCAGAGAGAGTTTCACGGAAACCTGTTTATTTTTTTACCGTTATACAATCAATCTTGTTTTATTGAAGTTCTCCCATCCGCTTCTTGTTCTTGTCCACCAGTTCTATTTCATTGTTACTCCCCATATCCCCTAGATATCCACTATGATATCCCCATATCCACTAGATATTATATCCACTAGATATGGGGTCTATATCCACTAGATATGGGGTCTATATCTACTAGATATGGGGTCTATATCTACTAGATATGGGGTCTATATCCACTAGATATGGGGTCTATATCCACTAGATATGGGGTCTATATCCACTAGATATCCACTAGATATGGGGTCTATATCCACTAGATATGGGGTCTATATCTACTAGATATGGGGTCTATATCCACTAGATATGGGGTCTATATCCACTAGATATGGGGTCTCTATCCACTAGATATGGGGTCTCTATCCACTAGATATGGGGTCTCTATCCACTAGATATGGGGTCTATATCCACTAGATATGGGGTCTATATCCACTAGATATGGGGTCTATATCCACTAGATATGGGGTCTATATCCACTAGATATGGGGTCTATATCCACTAGATATCCACTAGATATGGGGTCTATATCCACTAGATATGGGGTCTATATCCACTAGATATGGGGTCTCTATCTACTAGATATCCACTAGATATGGGGTCGTAACAGTTACATTCAGTCATAGTTAGTGGCAGCCTATCTTTTTCTTTCTTTTGTCTTTTATAATATAAATATTTCAATGAATGTAATGAGCCGGTTGTATCAAGTATGTCTAAGTAAGCCTGTTGGTCTCGTTACCTTCACTGCTCAGACCTGGACTTTTTGTATTATGACATATTGTATTTTATACAACAGTTAGTTCCGACCAAGTCATTTGATTGGACAAGAGGCATTCCATGAGTGCTGATATACAGTATAACAGCACTGGGACTTTTAACTATATGTATCACTCCGAAATGACCGTTAATACAAAGTAGCCTGCAGATGTTTGTGTTCAGGTTACTAGGCAACAGTCCAGTTGCGGAACTATTTTTTGTTGACAGAGCCAGAATAAATGATTAAATAAACAAATCATAATCTGTTGTCGCTTATTACTGTTAACTTATACATTGCGCTGTAGAACTGTTGTATAAAAGCAATATCACACTCGAGGTCGTGCTGTTATACTGAATATCAGCACGGCTGTGATTGTCTTCTACTCGCCCTGCGGCCTCGTACCTACGACCCAATCACAGCCGTGCTGATATTCAGTATAACAGCACGACCTCGAGTGTGATATTGCTTAAATGTCGTGTCTCACCTGATACATTGCTAAAGTAGTCTACATACTAATCAGTGGAGGCTATTGGAGGCCAGCTCATTGTAATGCATGGAACAGTATGAGGAATGGTATCAAACACACCATTCCATGCATTACAATGAGCCCGTCCTCTAAATTTCTACCCCCACCAGCCTCCCCTGATACTCATACATTACAGAGTAGGCACGCATGTACAGCCACATGACCCTTCAAACAGAATTGATGAATAAGTAGTACAAGCACTGCCAGTTCTTGCTGGTTTTGTGGTTTGTGGTTTCTAGAAGGGAGAAAAAAAATATTTTGGGGGGGCTATTGAATTATAGATCAGCTGTATCAGCAAGGAAATAGTCCCCGAGCTGGAGCCACTGTCGATGCCTTTTATTTACTACTGACCTATATTACATTAGAGTGAAATTCTTCTAAATAATAGAAATCATTTTCACTATTGTACTGACATGAATGCAATTAACATTTCGTGAGCTTAGAATGATAAGGTTCTATCTCCGTTTAGGGTAGTTCAGAGATATTGAGTGTCAAAGTTTTTACATTCCATTATGTTTTGTGAGATGGAACCTTTGTATTTTATGAATTACTAACTAAAACATTTGAACATTTAAAAAAATAACACCACACAGGCATTAATAAACACCTAATGGATCAGATTATGTAAAAAAACTCAATTTTGACAAAAATGGGGATAGAACCTTATAATTCTAACATCACGATTTTTCGTTTTCATTGATTAAAGCAGAAGCCAAACAGTTTTGGGTTCATGTTCAAATGTACCTCCCACATTACTGAATAAAACGGGAGCCCCACTATGCAGACAGAAATCACACACAAACATCCCAATATCAGCCTGACACGATCTCAGTTGATTTTAGAGATGGTTCGGTGCAATTTACCTATAAATTACTTAATTTACTTTCACATCTTAGTGGGCTTGCTTCAGCAAGCTTACCCAGTATACATAAAGGTTAATAATTGATCTTATCTTAACAATCCTCTAACCTTCTTTCATCTATTTTAAGCTTGACACCTTAATTTAACTTAAAAACATAGACTGAACCCACTTAAATCATTCATGGGTTTCCATTGGATCCCTAATTTCCCTTGGCTCCCCATGCATCTCCTTTTTCATCTTTTAAAATGTGAATTCTGACTCCACTTAAGTAACTTTCATTCATACTGGTTAACATTTTTGAATCAATAAGGATTTAAAGTTCTATGTATTGACATTGGTTCCACAATAAGACTCTGCCCACAACGTTTCTTAAGGAACTTCCTGGTCTGATTGTGTTAAGAAGGTTAAGGTTGGTCTACCAGGGCTGGACACACTGCTGGTGGTTCTGATGTCATGCTTGAACAATTCTCTTCCAGTGCCCACTGGGTCTCCCCAGCTGTTGTTTCAATATCATCTAACCCCACGTTAATAAAAGCCTAATTGAAAGAGCTTGATATCCCAGTATATCCAGTTACTTACACTTGTGCAATGTACACAAAGCCTGTTTGTATGGCAGTACTCTTCTCATTGATTGTGTGTGTGTGTGTGTGTGTGTGTGTGTGTGTGTGTGTGTGTGTGTGTGTGTGTGTGTGTGTCTGTGTCTGTGTGTGTGTGTTGAATAGACCCTATAATTGGCATAGAGACAGCTGACCTGCCAATAACAATAGTAACCACCCTGGTACCTTTCCCTCGGGGTAACTGCCTTTTTCTATGTTCCATCTAATTCTACCTCTTATACCTCTTATACCTATCTCTCTTAATGCCTGAGGTTAAGGCTGGCATGACTGGATTTTAATTATATTTAAAACAGATTCATAAAGATAAAGTGGAAGAGTAAAAGTGGTGTGTGGTGTGGGTTATGATTCCAAGTTATGTGATGTTGTGTTAGTTAGTGGTTAGTAATGTACGATATGTGCAATCATTCTCTTTCACCATGCCACGTTGACTGATTCCACTCAACTTTATGTTTATTCTAAATGTAAAACAAACTTCTGACTCAAAATGGTGGTGATTTTTTGTGTGTATTGTCTACTGGAGGACAGTAAAGAAGAAGAGACAGTGATGTTGTGAGCTGGAAGGTTTTTTTTCTGAGTGAAAATGTCACTTTTACTGTAGATGGGAATGGGATCTCGAGCTTCTAAGAAAAGTGTGTTACGTAGAAGAGATGATGAAAGGGAAAATATGTTACAGACCCAGTTTGTTTGACAATGGCAGTTGCTGTTGACCTGTTTCCATTTTATTTTTGTGCAGCTGTGTGGAACTGCCTCTTTCTAGTCAGATCGCCGTGGATAATAGCTGTTGATAGATAGGTCAAGAGCAGTTCTCTTTGTTTAGGCCTCATGCATCTGTACATGTTGCCTTTTGATATTGCTATATGATTTAGGCTGATCCATCCTATGTGCTGCGCTTGTAGAAAGTATGTCAGATCACACTGAGAAATGGAGATGTCATTAAAGTTATCTTTAATCTCGGTGGGGCATCAGGGCGTTGTGAATCCTGATGGAGTTCGCAAAACGCTGCCCAGGGTTGCTGGGCACTCCTATAAGAAAGCAGGGCACTCCCATTAAGTAACGTAACGCTACACAAATGAGAACAAAACGTCTGATTATGCCATGCCAGTGCACGTCTGCTCAAACAATCCCTCATTTATTTGGCTCGACCGAGTGATATTGGTGCAGGAAGGAGCTGGTTCTTAAGACTCACTACCCCGATCATGACTTAAGGTTTATTTGGTCAATGCTGCCTGTTCAGACTGTTAGTTAGTTGACTTTACAGGATCTGCCTACCATGCAAAGTTTGGAAATGCTGTCAGAGGTGATTGAGCTTTTCAGCTAGGTTACTGTCCCTGTTGGAAACTAAGAATATCTGCTTGTTTCATCATGTAATGTTGCGTAAACAAGGTTGTGTTGCTGCATAGCCTTCCTAAGTTTGTGCCTCCTGCCTTTTCTGAAGAAGGATGATTCCATCTTACTGTAGATCAGGGCTGGACTGGGACAAAAATGAGGCCCTGCCATGTGGCTCAGACCGGCCCAACACAATCGGTCCGACCCCGCCGATCAACATGCTGGCAGTCTGTTGAATATACCATTTGTAAAAAAAAAAACTATAGAGCGGAGTAAGTGACATGGACAGCAAGTATACCAATGCAAGTGTGAACCAGTGTACTCACTCACTGTTGACGTACTCCACGGTGATGAGACATGGCTGCTGTATCTGTAGTAGGCCTAGCCCCCACAGTCGATCCAGAGAACATATCTGTCAGTTTCTGACATTTTGAGGCATCCTCTGCTAGCTTCTTACTTTTTTTCTCCCTAATTTTCTGGGCACCCCCTTTCACTATCTTATCTACGAACATGACACTGCACTTGGGTTGTCGGCCGAGGGATCAGAGTGGGGGAGGGGGCCGATGGACAGCAGGGCCTAAGCATGTGATTGGGCCAGCCCATGTGTTAGTATAAACGGGGGCCGCCGCTTGATTCAGCGCTAGTTGATGCCGTGCTATTTTGGGCCGCGCTAGTTTGGGGTCGGCCGCGCTAGTTTTATATTATATATTTCAAAAATATATTATAAAAAAAAAATTTGGGGGGGGGGGGGGCAGCCCGACCGGCCCGACCGGCCCGACCGGCCCAAAACTAGCGCGGCCCACCTGCCAGCGGGCAGGTAGATTGTATGGCCAGTCCAGCGGTGCTGTAGATGCAAAGGCTTCATGAACAGGGCCCATACTGAATTGTTGTTGTTTATGTTAATGTTTATGATTATTGATAATCATGCATGACATCATTACATTATGAGCATTAAAGAGGCAATCTTGTAATGCCTCTTAAATGATAGCCATTGATTCGAATACAACGTATAAATGCCTCATGGGCTTAGTTTAACTTTATTACTCCTTCAGAACACGAAATATAAGCTTGTTTTACAGTAAACAATGCCATTGTAAACAATTGTATAGCTTCAAAGCATTTTGATCTCATGTAGGCTAATTGTCAGTTAGGCTACTTAGTATCCATAGTTCTATGACATTTCTCCAACCCCATCCCATAGCTGGTTTACCAGTTGTTCGAATTACAATCGTTCTTAGAATAAAAATACATTTGAAATAAATAAAAGTGGTTAGGTTATTTGTAGCAAATAAATGTGTCGTGTTTCCTTAAACTAAAGCGACGCCATGGTGTTCTCTAACCCAGTGGTCTTCAACCAGGGGTCCGCGACCCCTAGGGGGTCCGCAGAGGTACTGCAGGGGGTCCGCCAATTTTTGTCATAATAATTGACAATTATTCACCAAATTGACAAAAATAATTTGTGAGAATTAAAAAATATAACAAAAATGATATTGAGTAAATTACAAGCATTAATATGCAATAATACACTACTTTTGACAAAAACTATTTACAAAACAAATGATTCCCATGAGGCAGAGTCTAACATAACGTAAGCTAAAAAAATAAATTAAAAACTGTCTAGCAAGCTAGGTGTTGGTTAAAATGGTGCAGTTCGGTCTTTGTTGTGAAATTAACGTTAATCAATAACGGGAAATTATATATTTTTTATCAATCATAAACACATATAGGCTAATAACCCAGCATATAAATAATAAGGTGGAATAAAAGGTGAATTAAGTAAATATAAAAGTTATTATAGGCCTTAAAATGTGACACATTAAAAAATATATACAGTATATATACATATGGGGGTCCCTGTTCTGTTTGTCTCGCGTCCAAGGGGTCCTTGGGCTGAAAAAGGTTGAAGACCCCTGCGAGTCTAACCCATCAAAAACAGCGCCCCTCTAGTTGTTACTAAGGAATGACTTGTCCCCCTTGGCACCATCCCGGAGCACCTGGCCGGGGAACACGTAGCATGCTATTGAATGACGTACGGGCATTCCCCGGGCGTGTGCATTCTGACCAAAGCTGACAATAACACCACGATATCCCCGTCTCCCTCCCGACCTTTGGGAGTTAAGAGACTCCAGAGCACGAGCCACTCATTCGTGTGACGTATAACGGTTCCCCCCCCCCCCCCCCCCCCTACCGTTGGCAGGTGCATTCTTATTTCTCACTATAATAACCGTTAGTCACTGGTGTCCTGCGCATTCCAACGTATCTCGCTGTGTAAACTTCCTGAACAAACAGCGAAGGAAGGAAGTGACAGACAGGGATTGCCATTGCTCTCCGGTGACTACTGGACTGTTTTTAAACAACACCTTCCTTCTAAATAAGGAAGCAGCCTGTCAGACATATGACCACCGTCCCAATTTGGGGCTCTGTCAAAGTACCCATCGCATCCCATGATTGCTCAACGCTATCCAATGAAAGTCCTCTATCCCCCATCCCACATGTGAGGGGATAGACGTCTGACCACACTCTCTGTGTCAGTAGCAGACTTGCGGTTGTGCGTTTGCTGCGCTCGCTGCACTTGCTGGGTTGCCACTTTCTCTCTCCCTCCCTCCCTCCCTTCACTTTGACGGGGCAGAGAGAGAGTGTCAGAGAGAGTGATGTCATATAAGGATGCGATTGCCTGGCATGGTAATATAGGTGTTTGGTAGTGGTCTTCTCCACGGCCAGCGTTGCCTTTAATATTGAGAGGCGCGGAGCTGCAAAAGATGGTAATCACCACCACCACCACCACCTCAAGCTCTGTCGCGCTCTACTGCTCAGCTCTCGGGGGGCTGTCGTTTCATGCCCGGAGCCCTGATCTGCCTTCCAAAAATAAGCCTTTACCACCACCATGCCGAAGGACGAAAAACAAGAAGAGTGGTATTTTTAGGGCCATTAACTTGGACCACGTGCGCCCCCGAAGGTAAACCGGGATGGCCATTGCGCAAAGGTCCCTCGTCAGTATGTCCTACGAGGCCAGCGCGCGCTGGACGTTGACGGCGATTGTTCTGCTGTTGGGGTCTTCTCTATGGGGGAGCGTGTCGTCGTATCCGATTCCAAGCAGGACTAATAATGCAACTTTGTTGGAGAAAAGATGGGAGACCCTCTTCTCCCGCTCCTTTCTGGGCATATCGGGAGAGAGATCGGACATGAACTGGGAGAACGACTATTTGCTGGGCATCAAGAGAGTGCGGCGACTTTACTGCAACGTGGGCATCGGGTTCCACCTGCAGGTCCTCCCGGACGGCGGGATAAGCGGCGTGCATAATGAGAACCAGTACAGTGAGTTATTACATCTTACTGACATGTCATTCTACAGAGGACATCTGATATGCAAGTAAAAGCGACCTGAGGCGGCATCGATACCCTTGTCGTTCTTGCCTGGCATGATATTTAATCGGCGGGGGGTCGGCAACACTGAACGTCTCTTAAAGCAAAGACAAATCTATTAAAAAACCCTGTATCCCCCTCAGTGCTAAATATCTTCCCAGGCCAAAACATGACATGAATAGTTGGACCAATATAGACGGGCAACTTATTTTTACACTGGCTCCTTCTGCGGCCCAGAAACGGATTGCCATCCATGCACGTCAGAAAGAAAGTGTAGTTATGAGAGATATTAATGTGTGTAATAATAAGGAAATACCAACAGCTGCAAATGCATTCACAACAGAGACGATCCATCCCTCAGTCAGTCGCCACCTGCAAGGTTACACCCACCGCTGCATGCATGTGCACGTCTTTGTTTCCCCAGATGTAATGCATTAGACTGCAAATATGACCGTGTTCTTCTGTGTAACATCATGTTTTTGCTTGACTATAGGTCTAATAGAGATCTCTACCGCGGAGCGTGGAGTGATCAGCCTGTACGGGGTGAGGAGTGAGCGGTTTGTCGCAATGAACAGCCGGGGAAGGTTGTACGGAACGGTAGGTGATGTGCGCAATAATGTCTCGCATGTCGGCTACTCGCATGCAGTTCTGGTGAGAGATGGATGGGACGTCATGTGTTTTTAGAAGGGCGAAGTGATTTGTTATTTGTTATTTGTTATTGTTATTGTTATTTGTTATGTTATTACTAGTGATTTTGTTTTCAAACACTTATAAGCGAGACAGATCTTCGTACGTCGGTACTGTGAGTGAAATAATTATAGCCTCCCATTCACGAAGCACTGAGCCCGTTATTGCGTTATTGCGTTATAATAATTGCACATCCTAGACCTAGAACAAGTCAACTTGTCTTCCTTCGCGGTGTAATAACAGTGGCATTTGTAAAGGATGGTACGAAAGTTATTGACTGAATTAGTAGTGGTAGCCTAGTAAAATCAAGTGATGGGGAATATGGCATCTATATAGTTAATATTGTAATGAAGATATGTGCGGTTTTGAATCCGTTTTTTTGGGTAGTATTGTTCCCGTGATGTATCTATAACGGCTCTGCTACTGCAGAGAGAACGGTCATCATAGGATGCGCATCCCCCCAAAAAGGAAGAAAAAGGTCCCCCTGGACTATGACAACTGAATAGTCAGCTGCAGTAAAAACGTCAAAAGCCGTCGCCATTGAGGAGAAATATGACCAAGATTATGACCCACTGAAGCATATACCATGTGTTCAACCTCGACAGGAGGCCAGGGTTTGTATGAAGTTGAAATGAGGGGGGGGCGTGTCAGAACACTTTTCTTAATAACATTTTGTTGGGCCTCCTGTGTATTTAGGATCTCAACTTGAATTATTGTATGGCTTTTGAAAAAATATTCATTAAAATGTTAAGCATATTGTCTACTTACATAAGCTTGACAGGGACATTCACTTGAATACAGATCTCAGCAATGATATTGCTATCAATGCATGTTTAACCACTGAACTGTAGAAGATGGGTGTCAGCGTTTGAAAAGGCTTGTTAATGCTGAGCAAAATGCCATCCTCCTCCAATTTCTCCCAAAAAACATTTGGCCACTGCAAGAGTGCAGTGTGCTGGTGTGGTGCCCCCAACAGACACATGCCATCTAAGCTTTTGCCAAAGGAAAGGTCATGTTAAAAGCACCCATGTTGTACTGTGATGTTCATCAAACGGTTCCACACGTCAGATTGTTGACGTTGTCTCTGCTTTGCCATTTTTAGACAGTCTTCCGGGACGAGTGCAAGTTCAAGGAGACCTTGCTGCCAAACAACTACAATGCCTACGAGTCTTCTGTTTACAGGGGCTCCTACATCGCTCTCAGCAAGCATGGCCGCGTCAAGAGAGGCAACAAGGCCACCACCGCCATGACGGTCACGCACTTCCTCCCCCGGTTACCAGCCAAACATTCAGTAACTCACTAACTAATTTGCACATTGTGGATCTTCTCCAAGGTAATATAGAACCATATATACTGCATTATACACCATTATGGACAGACTGCAAAAACTACACAAGTATTTATTCTATTTATATATGTATATTTGGATAGCTAACTTTGTATTAGAACATATGAATATGCCATTCTTTGCTGCTTATCGTTTTTCTCATGATTGATTGAGGAGTTTAAGGCCTGTCTGCCTGTCTCCTCCTTTTACTGTGGTGCTTGCTGCAACTCTTCACCCGGTCTTTGGGATGAATGAGTAATATCCGTTGCTTTTAGGAGTGAAATGGATATTTATTACCTCAAAGAACCACTTGACTGGATAAAGGGATGCATGGAGTTATGCCCAAAAGAATACTTGTTAAGTTTTTTTCTTCGTTGTTTTTTCTGAGACCTTTGAGCGCTTGAACATTTCACTCCTCTTTGTTAAAGATTGATGTCCAGCAAAGGGGAAACAGGCTGACTTAAATGCACTTCCCTTGCTGCACGATGTGAAGGTGCCTTGGTGTTCCCACTTGTGGCCCCTTTAAACTTGCATGTAAGAGACACCCACTGGAGTCAGAAATAGGGCTGACACTCAGAGGAGGCCTCGCGGGGGTAGGACTATCTCCGGTTTATATTATTTTTCTGTAATTAGATCGATTAAGTAATATTCAGTCTGGAACAGAGACCACTGCCATCAGCTATTGATGTTGAGAGGGTCGAGCTAGAGAGAAAGCCAAGTGGCCGATCTAGAATGTTTTCTACGTGAACCTTTACTATATTTTCATCTAAACTAAGAGTGGGACAGTTGAACATCCGAGACTGGATTATTCAAATGGTTTTGGCTCAAAGTTCTCTGATAAATAATATATGTCTTGTGATAAAAAAAGGGATTAAACGTAAACGCACAGAGAAAAAAAAAGCCCACAGACCACCAGATGGGACACTGCTGGAATACTACCCTACAGCTGTAGGTGTTTGGCTTTGGGTAATTGTGTATACAATGTAAAGATTGCAAGCTTTGTGCATCGCAATGGATGAAGATATCAATAAAGCCAATGAAAAATAATGTAAATAAATAGCGACGATGTGAAACGCTGATACAAAAGAGACCCAGGAGCTTTATTACGTTGCTTATTGCAAATGCCTGACAGGGGCTAAACTTAGTTCAGGTTGCACAATGGTCATCAATGATGGTGCCTGATGTAGTTTTTTTGGTAAGAATCGTTCCCATATTATTTATTTATTTGTTTGTTGATGTTGTTTGATGAGTTTTCCATTGACTGGGAGGTGCTGTGGGCTGAGCTTTAGTTTTAGTTGTCGTTTCTGTAGCATTGCAGTGGCAGGGAGGTGCTGGAAGCTTCTGGATGGTTTTAAATGTAATTCTGGGAGAGACAGTAATAGAGACCCAATTTGTTTTCTGAAAAACGTGGGGGTCCTCGCCTCGGCCCCCTTAGAATTGTTCTCTTTGGTGGAGCGGAGAAGGAATGGGGCTATTTTCATCTAGGAAAGACTTCTGGTACATTGTTGCCTGCTGTCTCGCTTTGTAGAATCCCCTGCTAGAATGTGGACCTGCCAGGATGACAGGCTGCCTCCCACATACCTGAGCACACCCCCCCACACACACACACACACACCCCCCACCCCACCCTCTCTGACCAGTACCACCCTACCGTCAGTCACCCCACAGACTGTAGGGGTCTTGAGATTCCAGCAGTAACCCAGGAGATTCCTTTCCCTGCTTTAATCCTTTTTTAGTTCAAGGTCAGAGTCACGGACCAGGCGCTGGCCCCGGGTCTGAGTCCAGGGTGGTCTGTTGTGGGTCACCCTTGATCCCTCGGCCACCTCGTTCTATCAAACGAAACATCTTTATCTCTGCATTTTATTCACT
>NC_137678.1:51894312-51929312 GCF_963989245.1 Nansenia antarctica | reverse complement strand
TTGTTTTCAGGCAACAACAAAAAAATGTGTCACCTTTTTGGGCCATCGCCAGTTTGCATCCCTGATTGTCCTGCATGAGTTTAAGAAAGGCGACCGACACATAATGAGTGACATAATGAGGAAAGGAATGAGTGACTCAACAAATAATATGCAATGCACTGAGCACTGCTCAATGACGTCGTGTCAGGAAAGAGACCTATCCCCTCCATGTAACCCCTTGCCAGTTCACAATTCTTTTGTGACAAGGTCAAGGCATAAAAAACGTTAATATGCCATATTCTTTTACTATATACATATAGAAGGCGTATGGGAAGTATCATAAATCCAGGAGTTGAATTAAGATATTCATGATAAAATGATTGATGGTAAGAACTAGAATCTGCTGTGCCATCCAACTGTCATATACAACTCGTCCAGACATACATCATACGCAATTGAATAGTATCTGCTCTGTGAAGCCCATCAGCGGCTCTGCGCGTCATTTGCAATATGACAACCCTAGGGTACATAAGGTTCAGAGAATAGGAAATGTTAGAATAGGTATAGCATAGCATAGAGTACAGCACAGTGTTTTATTTGTATAGTATAGTATAGTGGATAGTGTACATAGCCTTTATTTATGTAAACCAGCTCTTTTCCCTTCTTGTTTTTAGTTTTTTTTTCCTTGCACCAGGGGAGCCCCCCCTCCCAAATTTCGTTGTTTGGTACCTGTACTATATCAATGACAATAAAGACCATTCATTCATTCATTCATACTGGAGCCACTGCACAGTCCACTGTAATAGTTGAGTGATAAATGAGATTATGGCGCCCTCTGCTGTTGAAGGTCGAGAATCATAGAACTGTCTGTGAGACTGGCAGGTGCCGCTCACCAGCGCGTAAAGTGATGGTAAAAAGGCACATTAACGAATTATTTCATTCAGATTAAACAAACTAGCCGGATGAGGTCATTGTGGTGTTAAATGCGTCTTCAAACTAGCCTACTCTGAAATATTGCTCCCTACTATTGTAGCAAATGTTAATTTTAATGCTCTCCATTATAGGCAATTTATGAGCAATTGATACTTCATACGGCACTTGAACAGAATTCGGTTTTCAAAAAAGTTGTAAAAGTGATGTTAGTTCAACACTAGGCCTTTCTTCAGGTAAACTACTTTATTTAAACGTCTCAACATTCACGTGTTTCTATATAGGCTGTAAGTCTCGACTCTATCCGGTCCAAACCCAAGGTTCATGATTGTAAAGTTTGTCAGTATACGTCAAGACACGTCACAGATTGCTCAATGTGACTACGCTATTGCTATGCTTATTGACCAATACCTTCAAGATAAATAGACACATTTGGAAAGGTCCCCCCTTCCTTCCGCCGCTCGAAAGCCACACATGTGCTTTGGGGGCGAGTAAAGGATGTGAGCAGGAGTGGCACTTGGTGCCTTTAAATAGAGCCGTATTCAAACTTTGGGAAAACAGACCAACTGAAGTTTCCAAACAGCTTGCAACCAGAGCGCACAGCACATCCCGAAATATTTTTGAGTTAATTTTCTTGTCAGTATTTCTTTTAGTAAAAAGATGGAAGGAACCAAGAAATTGGGGATGAGGGACACAGTCCTAGCGCTCTTACTGGCTGTGCTTCAGGGACTTCGACTTGTGGATTGTCTTCCAAACCCATCTCCACTCCTCGGATCCAACTGGGGGAATCCGAGAAGATACGTGCACCTGCAGACGTCTTCAGACGTTAACAACTTCTACTTGGAGATCAGTTTAAATGGGCATGTGCGCAAAACTACTCTTCGAAGTTCATACAGTAAGTTCTGTTTTGCGATTTTTGTTTTAATTTATTTTCTCCTGTATCGTTATTTAATATGAATAATTCCATGCTTTCAACAGGTGTGATATTATTGAAGGCGGAAACACGAGACCGCGTTGCGATACTCGGCGTAAAAAGTAACCGTTACTTGTGTATGGATGCTGTGGGAAATTCGTTTAGCTCTGTAAGTATAAACACACGTTTTCATACTTTAATCTATTGAAATGCAAGTTGTATTTACTTTTTTTAATTTCAGACTCGACAGGGACTTGAATTACGTTTGTTCATGTTTGAGCCCCTCATGTCAAACCCAAACGGTGCGTTTTTACGCACTGATTTCAGACAACTTTTTATTGAAAGAATTTTGATCTGGTCGAAGTGTACTCGTTTAGGATTCTGCGAGGATTATTTGGCACAACGATGGGATTAATTCATAGGAATATATCAATATATCCATACCTTTCTGAGTTTCTTCACTTGATGTTAAAATTGAATTCATTTTTAGGGAATATTGCACTACGGTTACATATGTTTAGGTGCACGATGATTATAATTTTATGATTTTATGATTTTATGATTTTTTTTAATGATTAATTTTTTTGTTTACAGCCTGTTTGCCACAAAGAGGACTGTATTTTTAACCACAAGCTTTTGGAGAACCACCGCGACGTGTACCTCTCGTGTAGGACTGGCATCTTGCTTGACTTGGAAGGGGCAAAGCAGGTGTACTCTGTGGGTCAGAACCTGCCGCAGACCTCGCTCTTCCTGTCGGAGAAGAACACGGTGCCACTGGAGCGCCTCCTGCACCGGGAGAAGAGGAACCGGGTGGTCGACCCCTCGGACCCCCACGGGGTGTACGGACAGACCGAGGACGGCTCGGACTCCCGCGCTGTGCCGGAGCTGGAGGAGGACACGGACCAGGAGGCTGAACTCTCTGACGGAGTCCTCAACGTCTCCAGAGAGACCCCCATGTCCCCGTCCGGCCACGACCCCTGGAACGTGCATTCCTCCAACCCCATTAGCCCTCGTATTACAGGAACAATGGGATGAAGAGACTGAATCGTGACGTTAGAATTATAAGGTTCGATCTCCATTTTTGTCAAAATTGAGTTTGTTACATAATCTGATCCATTAGGTGTTTATGAATGCCTGTGTGGTGTTATTTTTAAAATGTTGACATTTTTGAGTTAGTTATTCATAAAATACAAAGGTGTCATCTCACAGAACATAATGGAATGTAAAAACTTTGACGCTCAATATCTCTGAACTACCCTGAACGGAGATAGAACCTTATCATTCTAAGCTCACGTGATGTCTGTATTTGTACACTTTGGTTAAATAGTGTCGGCGGGCTATGTGTGACTGTGTGTTCACGTTGGGTCTTTTACAGCTGGTCTGAGAAACCCTTAACCTTAAACACTTTTTAACCAGATGTTGACGCGCTGCTGTCGGACACTGACGTGCGTCACAGTGGCTTGCCGCGTGCGTTTTCCTGTTTTCCCATTTGGAGACCCAGTTATGGAATATGTAACGGAAGATATTGTTTTTATGGTTTCAGACAGTGCTTTTTAATTTAATTTAAGTTCAGTTCAAACATTCTGTGTCCTAGCCCGCTCTGTTTACTGAGTCGGTTTTTTATGAGAATCAAGCTAAAAGAAATACTGAGAATCAAAGTCAAACCTGTTGTTTGAGAGGACAGCTGAAGTCATTGTTCCCTATTATTTTACGTGAAACCAATAAGCAACTAAACCCAGCGCTTTCAATTTCCCTAATGACTTCCATTCATGATTTAGGTTAACCGTTACACGGGCAACCAAATGACGCACGCGTGTCTTTGTCTCTCTATGTGCAATTTAAACCAGTCAACTCAACATTTGGCCACAACGTCCAATATGTATGAAATGGCATTATTCCTTATGTGTTATCTCATAATTAATTTATATCGGTCTACTACAGGGTTTCACTTTTATAGTGAAAATAGGCAGTTTTTCCAATGCTCTCCGACTTGAGACGAGATGTTTCAGGTGCTGGGCACCACCAGCAAGCAACAAAGCCTATATAAACGTATTTATTTATTTAAATCCATTCATGTATTGTTATTTATGGTATTTATGTGGATGCTCCATAGTTTCCAACGTATTTTGTCATTGATGTGTTGTGTATGTGAGAGTTGGTTGGGATAATATTGGAAAAGAATAAATTACATTCACACAGAAAACGTTAGATTGTTTTGGTTTTTCATTATTTTGTCATTCTGTATTTAAGGCACTACGCTTCAGTAAAAAGGTAGGGTAAACTCGGGTAATTGGGACATTAGGTAACGTGGGGCACCTCAGGCTCCAGTAGGAAGAAGCTAAACCAATGGAGTGAGAATAGAATGAAAGGAGCCTATAATAAAAATGTATTGTTTATATTTTACTTGTTTTTCCGTTTTTTATTTTATTAGAAAAGGAAATAAACATACTGGAGCTTAGGTGTTCCACATTACCCAATGACCCAGATTACCAGAATTCACCCTATTTCTTCACCTATTGTGCACTCATAGCCACCTTACCTTTGAAGCCTTACGTAATGTAAGCATAAATTAGGTACAAAGTAAATGTGAAAGGAAGCTATCTGTCTTACATTAAACGCATACGCAGGTTTAACATTGACTCACACTGGCGTTGCTGTCATTAGGTGAGTAGCCTATCCTACTCCTCTGCACCTCACAGGTAGCCAGGCCCGTCTGAGTTCCGGCTGAGTCATCGTCACAGTCTAAAAATAAACATTTCCTCATTCTATTTTTGTTTCACTCTAACTGAGTAACATTGAGGTTAACTAGACTGACCTGTAATTTAGGAGGAGCCTGATTGCCTTTAACACCCTAAGAAAAGAAAAAAAAGTACTCTTTGATGTTCAAGACCAATAAGATACATTGTTCAATATTTAGTAGTTAATCAAAATACCAATACATTGCAATATAGCTACAAGTTGCGAACAGTATAACACATTTATCAACAGGTAGGTACAATACAAGGTAGGCTCACATGCAAACTCTATTTAAAACACGCCTCACATATTTATGCTGCCACTGGTGGCTTTGGAACAGGTCTTCTGGTTGTTCCTGGAGTTATCTGGACACAGGTCAGTAAATGGAACCTTCAGGTGCTGTGACTTATTCTTGTCACGCTCAACTTGGACTATAAAGAAACTAGTGATTTGTATCAGGTCTAATTTACACCGTGTGAAAACTCCTGTGAAAACACTGACGTAGGTAGGAGTCCTCTCCTTCACTCCCCTCAGGGGGGCCAGCCGACCACCCCCCCCCTCCCCAACACCCCCAATTCAAATAGATTTTAAGAGGTGACTTGTGGTTGTAATTCAATAGTGCAGTGCTGAACATAACATGATTTACATGAAAATATCAATGAGTTACAATAATGACAAAATAACATGGCAATGTCTATACATAAGGTTATTGGTAAACACAAGTACAGTCTGTGCTCTGAGGATCAAAGTGTACCAATTCTCCTGGAGTACAGGCATGTATGGATCAGTAGAATAAGAGGGTGTTCTCACTAGAACATTTGCTTCACTTGAAACAGAGTTTAGGATAAAGTTCGCTTTGCTCTGCGTCGTTTGGAGCTGTGAGAACGCGCATTCGAAGTAACTCCCGGAGCAAATACCCGTCGGATGCTCCGCTTGAAAAGAGTGGTTTCGCTTCGGTTACAAGCACGCGTGTTGATCTGGATAAGAGAGGGACGAACGGGCAATTTTCTATTTTTCTGACCAATCAACTACCACGTCTGTTGCTTCGATTGCGTATGTTACTTCGTTTACATGAAGGGCTGTGAGAACGCAAATCAGAGAAATAATTTATGCAACAATGTTGCGAACTCATCCACTTGCCTCCGGGTCTCGATTCGGACTTTCATGTGAGAACATGACCTCAGAGAAGCGGAACATATGGTTAATAAGTAAATCAGCAACAGTCATGATACAATTATGGATGGACATGCATATGTTGTGAACTGGTATGGGAGCACGCTCCTCCATCCTGTTCCTAAGGTGATATACTGTATGTGCTGTTTGTGATTGCTCCACTTGCACCCACGGATGGCTGGATGGATGGATGGATGTGAACATTTTACAAATTAAGCAACAAAGTAAAAATGACACTAAGACTGTATTGTTTAGGAAGGCATTTAAACATGGACCACAGCCAGACACATCTCAGTCTGTTGAAACGTAAACTGTCATAAATTCAACAATTTTAAAAACATGACAAGATGCGGCAAAGTGCAGTATTACTAACTAGACTAACTAACTAGTAACCAACTAGACAAGTACCTCAACAGGGTAACAACATCTCTAGCCTATTAAATGATTGGAAGACAGTCAATGCCTTTCACACAAGATACAGTACAGTATACAGTACATTCAGTGACAGTAGTTTTGCACGGAGCCATAATCTACTGCAAAGGTTCAATGACAGTTTAAGAAAAAAATCATTTACCCAGTGTATGACATTGTTGTGCGTGCTTAGTCGTGAGCTTGAATTATAAGGTTCTATCTCCGTTTAGGGCAGTTCAGAGATATTGAGCGTCAACGTTTTTACATTCCATTATGTTCTGTGAGATGGAACCTTTGTGTTTTATTAATTAATAACTAAAAAATGACAAAACAACATTTTTTAAAATAACACCACACAGGCATTAATAAACACCTAATGGATCAGATTATGTAAAAAAAACTCAATTTTGACAAAAATGGAGATAGAACCTTATAATTCTAACGTCACGTAGTGCTAAGGCACCTCATTGGTGCAGTGGGTAGCTAAGCTACTAAGATGTTCTTGAGGCCCCGCCTCCATTTCAACGAGTGGGTCAAACAAAGATGAGGAATCAAACAGAGAAACACTGCACACACAGACCTTTCCTTCAATCCTCTCTCCACTTTCTCTGGCCTCTACTATTCATCCCTCTACTTCCTCTGATCGCCGTCTTCGCTGGCTCTGAGGTGGTCCTTCCTGTTGGTAAAGACGCAGCGGACGGCGGAGAGGAGCGCCACGCCGCCGGACTCGCCGCGAGACAGCGTGAGGACGAAGCGGCTGATGCCCGTGTTAGGGCAGGGCGAGAACACCTGGGACATCCTCAGGCCGGGGGGCAGAGAGCACTGCAAGTCCTCCACGAAGTGACGCACCGCCACGCGGATGTAGGCGCCGTGACTCACCACCAGGGCGTGGACGGAGACCCCCTGGAGGCCGTCGTCAGGCGAGACAGGAAGAGGCCCAGCCGCCGCCGCCGCCGCCGCCTCCACCTCAGCCTCCGTCCCCTCGATGGGACAGCTCTGTCCCGGCCAGCCGTGGTCGTCCACCATCCGCTTGTAAAGAGCCTTGAGGAACTTCTTGAATCGCAGCCTCACCTGGACGCAGGTACAACGACACACCCACATTATTGTTACACATATTATGAAATGTATTATTTCTTATAGGTGGAGAAAAAAGGGTCATGTGTTGAACCATCAACATCAAACAGGACGGACTACTGCCTCAGTTGAACCACTGCGTGGCGCTGCTGGACATAGAATGTTCTATCAGCTGTCTGATGAGCAGAACAGAGCTGGTGGGCTGTCAGCCAATCACAGGAACAAGGGTTTCATTTCCAAGTATGGAGGTTCCAGACTCACCTGTTCTAAGGTCTCTCCTCCTGGAGGGGTGAAGTCACGACATGACTTGCCGGCAGCGTTGGCCATGTTCTTCAGGTGCTCCTTGGGCCGTCCCTCTGCGATCCCAAACCCCTGTGTGATGGAACCACCGCAATAAACAATATGAAGATTGAAGCCACTGATATAAACAATGAGTGAGGATGGTTTTATTTGAGTGTTCAAATTGCAAAGACCATCATTGCATCATTCTGATTAACCTCTCCACCCCCTATACATTACCTGAACGTGTTCTCTTCCTCTCTCTAGCCCTGTGTCTGACTGCCACTGTTTTTAATCGAAGGCTCTAATTACGACTGAGATATATATATTCACTTATTCAGACTTATTATAAGTCGCTTTGTCGATAAAAGTGTCTGCCAAATGACTTGAATGTTAAAAAAAGAAGAAAGAAAACAGTAAAAGCCATAATGAGGCTTAATGCAAAACGTACCATCTCTCTGAGTAAGGGGTCAAAATGACCCATCTCTCTGAGTAAGGGGTCAAAACGACCCATCACTCTGAGTAACGGGTCAAAATGACCCATCTCTCTGAGTAAGGGGTCAAAACGTACCATCTCTCTGAGTAAGGGGTCAAAACGACCCATCTCTCTGAGTAACGGGTCAAAACGACCCATCGCTCTGAGTAACGGGTCAAAATGACCCATCTCTCTGAGTAAGGGGTCAAAACGTACCCTCTCTCTGAGTAAGGGGTCAAAATGACCCATCTCTCTGAGTAAGGGGTCAAAACGTACCATCTCTCTGAGCAAGGGGTCAAAATGACCCATCTCTCTGAGTAAGGGGTCAAAACGTACCATCTCTCTGAGTAGGGGGTCAAACTCCATTTCAGTGCCAGAGGAGTGAGTGTTATTCCTCATAATGCATTCAGCAGTCTGAAAAAAGGAAGAAAAACATGAATGATAATCAGGCCTGCAAGACTATACATATAATATTAATAGAATTCCCCATCCCCTCTTATGGCAGTTCTTAAGCTTTTCCCACCAAGTCAGCTAAAAGGTTAGAGAGTGGATGACACTCGTATGTAAACAACGGCAGGTTGTCATTATTTCAGCACTTTCACCGAGTGACATTTCTCATATAATTTGGCACCTGGGACATTTGTTTAGCATTGACCCCTGTTCTCTTTTTCAACAATAGCATATACATTTGGATCGATAAATATTTGGACAGTGACACAATTTCCATAATTTTGGCTCTGTATGCCACCACAATGGATTTGAAATAAAACTGTCGAGATGTAATTGAAGTGCAGACTTTCAGCTTTAATTCAAGGGGTTGAACAAAAATATTGTATGAAATGTTTAGGAATTGCAACCATTTTTATACACAGTCCCCTATTTTCAGGAGCTCAAAAGTAATTGGACAAATTAACATAATCATAAATACAATTTTCATTTTTAATACTTTGTCGAGAATCATTTGCAGGCAATGACTGTCTGAAGTCTGGAACACATGGACATCACCAAATGCTGGGTTTCCTCCTTTGTGATGCTTTGTCAGGCCTTTACTGCAGCAGTCTTCAGCTGTTGTTTGTTCGTGGGTCTTTCTGCCTTAAGTTTTGTCTTCAGCAAGTGAAATGCATGCTCAATCGGGTTAAGATCAGGTCATTGACTCGGCCATTGCAGAATATTCCACTTCTTTGCCTTAAAAAACTCCTGGGTTGCTTGTGCAGTATGTTTTGGGTCATTGTCCATCTGTATTATGAAGTGCCATCCAATCAACTTTGCTGAATTTGTCTGAATCTGAGCAGACAGAATATCCCTAAACACTTCAGAATTCATCCGTCTGCTTCTGTCTTCTGTCACATCATCAATAAACAATAGTGACCCAGTGCCATTGGAAGCCATGCATGCCCATGCCATCACACTGCCACCACTGTGTTTTACAGATGATGTGGTATGCGTCGGATCATGAGCCGTTCCAAGCCTTCTCCATACTTTTTTCTTCCCATCATTCTGGTAGAGGTTGGAACAATGGAAAGGTCTTTTTTTTCCGAAGAATTATTTGAGTGATTTGATTTCCCTATCTCAGTTTTTTCCCGGGACATATTGCATATAATTCCAAATGCTCTCTGGGAAAAGGTAGTGTATGTGGGTATGGTTTAGGAGAACACCATATGGTCTAGCGGTTAGGATTCCTGGTTTTCACCCAGGCGGCCCGGGTTCGACTCCCGGTATGGGAACTCGTTCTTAAGGGGTAGTGGTGGTCTAGTGGATAGTGAGTTGGACTTGTGATCGGAAGGTTGTGAGTTCAAATCCCGCCTGAAACCACACCGCTACTAGTGTGCCCTTGAGTAAGGCACTTAGCCCTCAGTTACTCCAGGGGGAATGTCCCTGTAATTGTAAATCGCTTTGGATTAAAAGCGTTTGCTAAATGGAAAATTAAATTAAATTAAATTAACACTGAAGGAGTTTAAAATGGCCAGTTCCTGAAACCAAAACTGGAATTGGAAGTGGAATTGGATGCAATCATGATTTCTGATGAAATAATCAACAAAGGCAACATATATCTTTTTTGGGCTTTGGAGCCAACGCAATACTTTCAGTCTGGTGTGCCAGACTACAGGAATCTGAAGCTGTGAAGGTAATCTATCGTGTGTGTTTCCTGGTAGTAACCTAAGCTAACCTAAGCTAACCATACCCAAAGATGGCATTACCTGTGACACTAGATGGTGATGCACCGTAGATGGAAATGTGTAGTCCTCTCTAACATGGTTGTAATTTGTTCTATTTTTTATGTAACTAGAGATTTAAGTGTTTAATATTATGCCAAATGTAAAATTGTATAATGTATGATATATTGTAATGTTTGATATTGTAATTTAAAGTATGTTTTATATGCTAAATGTTATTTGTAATATATGTTTAAAATGTGGACCCCACTAAAAGTAGCTCATGCCTATGGGTATAGCTAATGGGGATCCTTCCAATAAATAAACAAAATAAAATGACCTGAACACTGTGACATCAGGACTCACCTGGCGGGCACGTTGCAGGTTACTGACGAACACGTTGTGGAACCTGACCGCTCTGAGGTACCGTCCTACTGCCTCTGCCTGCTGCTGCCCCGTCTCCGACAGGACAGTGTCCACCCCCTGACCTGGTGGCACAAGACCAGCATGTGGTGAGCTTAGAATTATAAGGTTCTATCTCCATTTTTGGTCCATTTTTTTTTTTTTACATAATGTGATCCATTAGGTGTTTAATGCCTGTGTGGTGTTATTTTTAAAATGTTGACATTTTTGAGTTAGTCATTAATAAAATACAAAGGTTCCATCTCACAGAACATAATGGAATGTAAACACTTTGACGCTCAATATCTCTGAACTACCCTAAACGGATAGTTTTAGGGTTTATTTTCAGTAGCAATGAAATATTCGTTGTTGCACCCACATTAAACACAACTGCAGAGGATGCCTGATTGATGGCATGGCGCTAAATGTACATTTGAGTCATTTGTCTATTTACAATTATAAGTAGTTTTGTTGTTGTTGTTGCTGTTGTTAGTTTTTGGTAGGCTACAGGACTATAGTTTACTTTCAACATACCTTGTAGCAACTTGTCCTTGTTGTATTGCGTCTCCCCACTGGACATAGATATGACAGTTAGTCCTGCAAATTAAAACTCTCCTTGCCTGCTCAGATTATCTCATTCAAAAAGAATCAATGAAAAGCAGGAGGCGTTCAACTGGGAGATGATTCCATGTGGAAGACATGACACTTCGTGAGCTTAGAATGATAAGGTTCTATCTCCGTTCAGGGTAGTTCAGAGATATTGAGCGTCAACGTTTTTACATTCCATTATGTTTTGTGAGATGGAACCTTTGTATTTTATTAATTACTAACTAAAAAATGTCAACATTTTTAAAATAACACCACACAGGCATTAATAAACACCTAATGGATCAGATTATGTAAAAAAAACCTACATTTTGACAAAAATGGAGATAGAACCTTATAATTCTAACGTCACGACATGACACTTGACAATATCACAAGGCCGTTTAACACAAATCATTTAAATCAGATTAGATAACGCTTTTGTATAGTATTGTATTGGTGGTGAATGACAGCATTGCTTGCTTGAAGTGCTTCAATCCGACAGAACAGAATCATGCAGCACACTGCGTGCAAAACCGAAAGACATTAGGCTAGATAGTAGGCTACGTTTAACCATTATATTCACTTACTGTCGGATGATTGTCAAGCTAAATGTAAGCATGTTAAGCTATGTAGATTAAAAGACAGTTTAGCGGTACTTCCTGGTTCGTGGCAAGAGGTTTTAAAAAGAGGCCTGCCCTGCCCCTCGTAAAACAATCTGATTGGTGGGATATGCGGCAACAACGTTCCGACGGTGTGATGGTAGCCAATCAGAAGAGCCGCGGCTATCTCAGGCCAATGGCATTGCACAAGGTCTTCTTGATACTCTGTCATCATTCAACAGTACACTAGATAACCCCCCCCTACACACACACACACACGCACACGCACACGCACACGCACGCGCACGCGCACACGCACACGCACACGCACACGCACACACTTCATGCAGGGAAAATCTGAAATGACCATGGGAACTCACAAAATAAGATGACATGTTGCACGACTTAAGTCGCCCTCCTGAGGTCACAAAGGATATTGCCTTTCAATAGAACTTCAAACAACTGCGCCCCCTGGTGCTGAAAGGCCTAAACAGTCAGTGTGCTAATAAAAGCAAGCCTAGCCTTATATAGAGAGAGATTATTTGATTATACATCAGCAGCAGCAGCAAAAGCTGTCATGCTCAATGTAGGAAACATTTGAAAACTTAACAGAAACCATCAAAAACTTGCTAAAAACAAATCTATGTAATTATTTCAGGGACATTAATCATCTTGAACTTTTCACCCTTGAGTGAGTTATGTTGAAGTCAGTCAAGAACATACATTTCATTGCATCTTTAATGATTCGTGCCTTTGAGCTTCATCTCAGCTCCCCGACATGGATCATCGTGCATAGTTACAGCATAAAAACACCAATATCGCCAATGTCATCACTCACACCGACCTCGTCATCATTTCACTCACATTTCACCGTGAACATATCTCAACCAACAGCGCAATAAAACCAGACACATTATTTTTAGCTCGAATTTATTTAACAGAAGTTTTGGAGCAGACACTTCTGAGGTACATAATGTGGTTTACTGAGGTGAGAATCGAAACAAATTGGAAACCCACACAGTTATCCACATTTTGTGAACTATGATACACAAAAAAACATTCTTACAAAAACTTAGACTAAATGACTTAATGAGTACCTCACAAAATTAATTCCACTTAATCCAAATCGATTGATCCGAGATGTGCCAATTATTTGCCAAGTCAAAAGTAGGAAAAATAAAACTAATAAAATAGATTTGCTTTTTTGTCTTCCAAATACATGTTCTATAGCCCTGTCTCTCGTTTAGCACCAGGTATAATATGGAATATGGTTTATAGCAGAGGCTGATGGAAATAGAAATTGGAGGAGGGGCTCATTGTAAGATAAGAGATAAGATAATATTAAGCTTTGTTATGATTGAACAGAGCACAAGTACATGTTGTTTGTGCACACGCCAGGGAGAACAGAGCCCCTAGGCTACCTGCCACCCAAACAGGTGAGGGGAATTGAACCTCGGTCTCAACGCATGGAACGCATTCCTCCGTCCATTACAATGACTCCATCCTCCCGATTTCTACCTCAACTGGTGTGTATTATTTTCTACCTCAACCGGTGTGTAGTCTTTTCGGCCAACGAATGATCAGTGGAATCTAAACAAATAAGTAAGAGAAGTTTCTGTGGAAGTGACTTGTGGATCTCCTGCCTCTCATCCAGGAAAAACTTTGTTTATATAAAAAAAACAAAAAACAAAAAAACAAAAAAAAGACTGTCAACAAGCTCAGAGTCAGAGCCTTTTCCCCTTTGCTCCCTGATAAACTGCTGAGTCGTGAGGTAACACGAGATGGCATCTCACTTTCTTTGCCCAATGAACCTGAGGTACACAAACATTTCAGTTGTAGAATGCAGCAAGAAAATTCTAGAACACAAGATACATGGAAAGAAGAGAATGAAACATGCTATTAAAGAAAACGGCACAAAGTACTTCAGTACAGGACTCACCCTGTCCTCCTACCTCACCACTCTGTCCAGTACACACACAACAAAGAAAAGCTAAGGAACAATTTCATATACAAAAAAATCCATAACATAGCAGCACACTGGTGTATATCAAAATAAGGCAATTTGTATAGGCCAAGACTGAAAATAGAAAAGCTTAATAGCAGCAACAGAAAAATATCAAACATAAACAAACAGATCTATTTTGGCTTTTATCACATAGGAATTACATCTCCTTTTAGTATAATAACAGAAAACAAAACCTTAAAATGCATAACAATATGTTTTCTCTGTTTAAAGCAGGTGTCGTAGCAATATAAGAAAGGTTCAGTTGATAGTGAGGAGCAGAGCTTTTTGTCCTCACATTTAACAGACTGAGTATTCAACATATCACCCCATGAGGAAAATGGGTAATTCTAACATTAAGCTGAACTCCCCCCCCCCCCCCACCCCTCCCCTTATAAATGATGTGGCGCTTAACAAAGACTTTTCTCATCATACAAACCCTGTCCTTGTCATCTTTTTCAAGATGGTGGAAACTGAGAAAATGGCTGCACATGAGCAAAAAAATTAACCAGAAACAAACATTTAGAACAAAGTAACCCTTTCTTAAAACCATTACGTTCATCTGGCTATGAAGCAGGCAAAATGAAATTCAAGTAAGTTAAATGGATGCAATCAATTATGAAAAATCAAGTCTAGGTGTGATTTTAGCTTTCCTAGGTTTGCATTGCAATTGATTTGGTTCCATATTTCAACACAACTATAAAACGGTAAACCCTACTCCTACTCACTGGTCAGGGAATGCTTTCTAGACAACGTGCATCACCCCAAGTGGGAATCCAGCCCAGAAAAGACCAAATAACTTAAAGAAAACCCCCCCAAAAAAGAAAACACCCCTACTAAACCCCACCAACCCCCCTTCGATCATCATCCCCTTCAACTTTTTAGGAGTGTGTTTTAAAAGTGCATTTAGGTTGATCCAAGTCCCCATTTTGACCATGACTTAAACATCTACTATCGAATTGATGACAGGAGGCACAGATGGGAAATGTTACAGTACAACCTGCTCCCTCGTGATCAGGGCCCGTCAGAAACGGACAGCGACCAGTGAGGCCGGTCCCGGCATGCCACTCAAGTATCATGTGACTCCAGAGAATTAGAGCTAACTTTCCTTTCCTGTCTTCGTCCACTCGTTTGAACTGTCTACTGTCTTCTGTCCATCATGTCCCTGCACTACTCCCATGTACGTCCACTCTTCTAAACACTTATCCATACAACACTTTCACCATCCACCATTTCCTTTCCACAGATACTTCCACACTCCCTTAAGCCACTAACTAATCTTACACAAACACACCAAACTTTTGTCTACACCTCTCTCCTCTAATGTTCAGCCTAAGACCCCCTCCGACATGCCTAGTCTCTGATCTTTAGTATCGGCTTCAGCTGGTCCGTAACACAACAGAACATCACTGACTCTACAGAGACCAACACGGTGCTGCCTGTGCTCCTTAACTCTCTCAAAATAACATGCAGGAGCAACTCAGAGCGCACACGTGCACACACACACCAATAACATCAAATGAATCATTACAATATCGTAACAAAAAATATCCTCATTCAATTCAAATATATGTACTGTAAATATTGGCCTGGTAACTTGGCAATGAAATTAAGACATTAACAGCTGATTGCTGAAGTATCCTCCTCCTCCCTCTGGCCCTTTGAGAGGCCGTAGCTAACGTCACATCCCCCTCAGGGCTCCTCCTCACTCTTGCCTAGCCCTCCTCCCTCCTCCCTCTCTCTGCGAGCGGGCCCAGCCCTCTCCTGGCCAGCATAGATGAGCATAAATAGTAAGCAGTGCTACAGGTGCACAGTATAGCAGGTAGGAGAAGCAGCTCTCCTCACCTGTATAATAGCTTCGCTTAAATGCCTTTTTATAAACGCTGTGCACGGCCGGTCACCCTGTCTGCACACAGTCCTTCTACAGGCCTCCTGTATGGCTGAAACTGAAGAGATGTCACAGTGGAGGAAAACCCACTCACTGTAAGAATTGATAAATGCTTAAAGGTGCAATCTGTAATTGAAATAACAACAAAGCAGGGTCCCCGACACCTTTTTTGGAGCTATGGGGCGGGGCTGGGGAAGAGTAACCACTCTCAATTTCATAAACAGAGCTATGGATGCAAGGACTGACCATACATGGGATAAATAAAAATAGAAAATAAAGATTTGAGTAACTCTAACCTAACCTAATTTAAAAGATTTATTGCACCAATTACAGATTGCCCCTTTAATGTGGATGAAAAATAATAATAATAATAACGATCTCACAAAATAATAATAATAATAATAGTAATAATAATTATAAAATGTATTTTTTCAAAAATAATTGTTTGCGCTATATATGATGATAACATCCGTCTAGTTCTTATAGAGTGATAATATTTCAGGTAATTTCAAGTATGCAAATCTATTCAGGTTTCTTCTCTTCTGCAATCCTATCAAGTTTTCAAAAACATTAACATCTAAATTAGCTTGTTTGATTTAATGTGGTGTATAGGCTACTGTATGTCAATATGTGACCAGCTAGATATACCAGCAAGCCTTCACAAACTGACAGTTACTGATGGCAGCTCAACCATTTCCCTCCTGTTCTTTGTGGGAGTTGGCAGTTCATTTGGTTGAGTTGGCAGTTCATTTGGTTGAGTTGGCAGTTCATTTGGTTGAGTTGGCAGTTCATTTGGTTGAGTTGGCAGTTCATTTGGTTGACATGGTGAACATTGTGGGGGGGGGGGGGGTTCTTTAGATTGGCATGGCGTAAAATGGTGGGAGCTCATTGGCTGACGTTTACTCGCGTCACTGCGTGTGGTGGCAGCTCATAGGTTGACGTCGCGTACGTCTGTCGGGGTGCTGGATGATTGGTCCTGCTGCTCCATGGTCTTGCTGCCCGCCGTGCCCCCGCCTTCCTGCCGCTGCCCCTTCTGCAGGCTGCTGACCAACACCCTCTCAATCTGCTCCTGACACGCCTTCAGTAAGTCCTACAACACAGACAGAGAAGACTCACTTTTACATTTTACGTTTTTGGCATTTCGTGAAATGTTATAAGGTTCCAACTCCATTTTTGTCCAAATGTAGTTTTTTTACATAATCTGATCCATTAGGTGTTTATTAATGCCTGTGTGTGTTATTCTTAAAATGTTGAAATCTTTGAGTTAGTAATTCATAAAATACAAAGGTTCCATCTCACAGAACATAATGGAATGTAAAAACTTTGACGCTCAATATCTCTGAACTGCCCTAAACGGAGATAGAACCTTATAATTCTAAGCTCACGATTTAGCAGACGCCTTATTCCAAAACGACTTACAATCAATCCCTTTGACTAAGGAAGTGTATCATCAATGGACCTATCGCTAAGCCACGCCCCCTTTTGAAAACTCGGACAAACAAACAACGCTTCACTGACAGTGACTGAATGACATTCAATGACTTACAATGCCGGGAGTTGGCAAATTTCTGATTCCTGAATCACCACAGCAAGTAGTAGACATGTTTTTTTAAAGATGACAAGAATATTTAGTCTAGAAGCTTTTCACCATCAGATATTAGCGAATTGTTTGTCCGAGTTTTTTGCCTGTAGTGACTTTTGCTGTGATATGATTGGACAATTTCTATTTTGGGGGCGTGGCTTAGCGATAGGTCCATTCACCAGTTCTAGCAGGAGGCGTAATCGAGCTCAGGCTCATCAAACACACTGGCACACACACACACACACACACACACAATGGCGAGCGCACACACAGGCACACAGGCACACAGGCACACAACACGCACGCACATATGCACACACTTTACTGCAATACACCTGTGCGGACAAAACAGAAAGCGCTGCCGTAACACAGTACAACGTAGCGTACTTCATCTGACTCATGATGCTGTGTTGTTGAACAAGCGGCAGAACAGGTCACATGCCTGGCGTACTGGCAGGGGCATGGTGGGTCGTCGTGCTTGGCGGTTCCCGTCGTTCCCTTTCACAACAAAATCTCCTTGAACAACCAGCACACACAGACACCAGCGAGAGTGTGCCATGACTCAGGGGCCACTTGAATCCTTTAAAATACTGTACAGACTGTACGGGGGGGGGGGGGGGGGGTACTACAGTACTAGATCCATGATGGAAGCGGAGCTCACTGAGGCGCCCAAAGGGAGTCCAAAGCTGGGATCATGGACACTTACAATAGAACATTTCTCACTAAGGAGATATACATACAGAGAACATCCGTGGAGATTGTGAGGAAATAGCTTTGACTTCCTGACCCCTTAACCCTCCGAGATGGGGGGGGGGGGGGGGGCGTGAAACAGAATATAGGACACAGGATGTTATGGATGTTGTGTCTCTAAAGGTGCCCTGCAGCCCTTGTCGAAAAAAAAGGGGGGATTCTATATCTGTCTCTTCCTCTGTCTCTCCCTCTTCCTATGCCTGAGCCTCTGCCTCTCTCCCTCTCCTGCCTTTCTGCCTCGCTCTCTCCCTCTCCCCTCCACACAGGTCCAGGGGAGAGTAGACGACTGATGTGGGAGGTCTGGATCTACAGGGCCCAGCCAGCGGGGGCCTTGAAGAATGCAGCTCTCTCGGAGAGGCCAACATTCCTTTAGAATGTACGGATAATTAGAACCCGATGGCCCGCAGTCTGAGCGCCCTGTTGTGACGGCTCTGCACAAGACCAGCGTTGCCGTGGAAACATAATAACCACAGTCCATCGGGGGGCTGGTTTGTTGATCTGACTGACTTGACTGTGGCCTCTTGGTTCCTGCTTGGCTTCTACCAACCCGCACCCCCCAGGTCCGTTATATCAACTAGAGGAGGTGCATGCACAGTGGAATAAATCCCAAAAAGAAATATAAAACTTTATTCAAAACGTGTGGCATTATTTACCCAGCAGCACGATGATACTACAATGTTTTTTATGTTCCGAGTGTCTCATGTATTGAGTTTGAGTGAGTGAGTGAGTTGTCAATGTGGGTTGACGACCGTCGGCTTAAACGGCTTGTAAATGTGTGTTTTGCTTCTCCATTGCCCCCCCCCCCCCCCCCCCCCCCTTGAAAGACGGTCCCTCTGTTAGACATTAGAAACAGACTACGAGCGGAGACGAGAGCTAAAGTGGGAGAGCCATGCAAAGGAACTGCCTGTGTTCTACCGCAAGTATGCGAGCCCTGGGTTCTAAGAAGACATTCCCTCTCCAGCTCCTCTTTATAGCAGCAGTCTGGATCCCAAGCCAAGAGCCACAAGCTCTCTCCGTGAAAAAAGTAAATGGCTTCAATGTGGGGAGAGAGACTACTGCAGGCAGGCAGGCATCGCTTGTTGTTTACTAGGAGTGATCTACGCTCCAGCTCCAGAGAGATGCAAGCAGGAGAATATAGTTTAGGTAGTTTGGTGGCCAAAAGTGTTCTCCACACACAGTTCTCCTTCCTTCATACAGTCGCTTGCTTGCAGAACAATGACACCAGTGATACCGCTTCTTCTTCAACAGACTCAAGATGTCCCCCCACCGTGTCCTCCACCGCCTAGAATATCTCAACAACTCGCAGCACTTACCACCTCCGTGTTGGTGATCTTGGCCAGCAGGTCAGTCAGGTTGTCCCGCCTCAGCGCCAGGTCGGCGCCGTCCAGCTGGAGGCCGCAGATGGCGGCTCCCACGCTGCCCGTGGCGATCATGGAGGGAGGGTTCATGGCCAGGCTGAAATCTGGAGGACGGACAAGACAACAACGTGATCAGAGCAGCAGCTTCTTCGTCTCACTACAGCAGCGGTGGATGCACATTAGAGTAACAGTCTAGTCTAACCCCCCTCCAAATGGGACTTCTTTAATGGAAAGAAAGAAAAAACATTCAAATAATAAAAAAAAAGAGTTCTCAAGACAGGTCACACCTTTCAGTCCAGAGTAGCATACAGGAAGTGAGAGTGATTCTCTCGATAGTTATGAGTTATGCAAAGCTGAAACGTTCTGACGTTCTTTCCCACAGTTTTTAAAAGTTTCACCATGTCTGTGGTTCTGTGGTATGGAACCTGTGTGGTTTTCCCTCACGACGCCTCGGCTTTTGATTAGGAAAACAGAGCAGGAATCCTCCTACTCGGTGAGCAACGAGTTCCAGGAAGTACTCCCTCTGGTCCCCCAGCGCGGGCCAGAGACTTGAGCGACAACAGGCCGCCGGTTGGGCTAGAGGCGGAGGGCGGGGGGGGTGGGGGGGGGGGTGAAGTAGGGCAGGCCTGGAGGAAATGGCCTTCGTTGGGACTGGGGGGTCCAGACCCAGCCAGCTCCAGCTTCGGCAGGAACACATGACGTTACAGCCCAGCCTAGCCTAGCACACAGACTAGCCTAGCCTTTGTGGCATTCTTCTCTTTATAGAGAAGAGGATGCGACTGATAGCTTGTGGACAAAACCCCAGGGAGTAGCCCGGCCACTTCTCCTCTCCTCTCGAGGCCAGCTGTGCTGAGGCAGACGTCCCCTGTCATGAGAACAACATTCGGAGCTCCACATAAAAACCCCAAACATTTACATTACTTCCAACCACAGCAGCCTTTTTTTTTTATTGTGGCTGTTTTGTGCTCGGATATAAACGGGCTGCTTATGAATAGTGGGGAGACCGCTTAAAACACACCCAAATGAAAAATGCGACACTGAAAACGGCGCTACGGGGCACGGAAACCGTTTGAAGGACCGTTACGGCTTCGCTAACACGCTGCAGTAACCAAGCGCTTACGGGCCACATCTGATCAGAGACACACACGCCAGACGTCTCGACACCCAAAATTGGCCTATTTTCCTCACTAGTTTCTATCCTTCTAACTTGCCTGAAAGGCACATTTACACAAGTAGAAGCCTTACAGAGGAGCTGGTTTTGAGAGTCGTGCCACATCGCATTACCATTCCTTGAAATGAAAACAAGGACATTTAGGAAGAACGAAAAAGGAAGCTCATTAATTTGGGATTCACCCCCCTAGATATAGAAAGGCCTGAGGGGGGACATGCGAGTTCATGCAAGCTCTACATTTCACCAGAGTTTATTTTAGAGATGCATAGAGAGGCGGGGAGGGGAGGAGGAAGGAAGGAAGGAAGATCGCTGGGCTGCCAGCTCTGACTAATCAAACCTGGAAGCTCAACGGTCAACAAACAATACAGAGAGAGCAGCCCTATGAAGGCCCTGTCATCAGAGAAGGAGACTTGTGTAAACATGGCACTGAGCTGAAACTATTCTCCCAGGCTCCTCTCTCAGAATATCATTCATGCCTCAATACACTTAAGAGATCCAACACAGCTCTCCCAGCAGCTGGACCTGATGTGAAGACCAGTTCGACCCAGTTAGTACCAGCTGTGTTCTGGACATAGGAGAGTGGAGAGAGAGTGGAGCCCAGCCAGCGGATGCCTTTATAGACCCTGCCCTTCAACTGGGGAGTTGGGGGGTCAGAGGAGTATAATATCAAAAAGATGACTCACAACGTGAGAAAGTCTGGCGTGTATGTGTGTGAGAGAGAGAGAGGAGAGAGAGAGAGAGAGACAGACAGAGACAGAGAGACAGAGAGAGAGAAAGAAAGAAAGAAAGAGAAGAGAGAGAGTAAGACTGTAGAGGGGGAGGGGTGGGGAAGACATTACCTGTGGCACACAGGGCGATGAATGTCTCTGTGTGCTTGCGGACCACGGCCAGGTTCTCTTTGGGGAGGGGCAGCCTGCGTACGATGTGCTCGATAAAGTCGTTGGGAATCACCGCCGCCATGTTCCACTTCAACTTCCCCAGCACGACCAGCTCCCACTCCTGGAGGAGCGACAGAGAAGGAGAAGAGAAGCACAAGAAGCTCCATAAAAGAGGCGGAGGCTGTGGCGCAGGAGGTAGAGAGCCACCGTCTAATGATCGCAAGGTCGGTCGGTTCAGATCGGTGGTTCGAGCCCCCGGCTGGCCACATGTCGAAGTGTCCTTGGGCAAGACACTGACTGTGACTGAAGCCCAAATTGCTCCCAGCCAGTGAGCGGGCCTTGCATGAGAGAGGCCATTGTAAAGCGCTTTGGATAAAGGCGCTATATAAGTGCAGTCCATGCAGTCCGTTTACCATTTACCAAAAGACGTCAACGGGTTGGACATCATGTATTCACCTGACCTGCAGAAACACCAGATGATAAACTCGTTAAAAGCTCATCCTAGTGGCCTGGGGTGGTCCAGTGGTCTAGCACCGCGGTCAACAGTGCACACATATGCCCATGTCGGCATGGGTTCGAATCCGGCCCATGCTCTGTTGGCATGCCCTCTCTCCCTTCTCCTTACTCTTCACTATATCTGTCTAATAAAATGAAAAAATAAACAAAATAAAATAAAAGCTCATACTATTCTCTCCTCAGATGTTGTCCACTGTATTGGACAGTATATATGAGGGGAAAAAAGTGAGGAAACTTGCCAAGTCTACCACAAAACACTACGGCTCTTGCTCAATGCTCCAAGCAGAAACCACTCCATTCCATACGAGAGATATATATTTCCTCTCCTCTCCATCCCCTACTCTCTCATTAAGCTGCATGCCGCTCTCATTCTTCTCATCCTCTTTTGAGTCACACTGCGAGCATGTGACGGGCCTCGCCCCTGGTTGGAGGGGTCCTAGCCAGAGACACACGGCGGCCCCACTTCCTCCCAGTTACGAGCCCCCCCGCTAGCGTCTCTGGTTCGCACCACTCGGGGTCGCCGCGGGGAGCCGTCGCATGAAACCCTCGCCCTCGAGAGGAAAAAAGAAGAACGGGAAAAAATAAATAAAACTGAGATGGATGCGAGTCATTCAGCTGCTCCTCCGGTTTCCTTTTTTTCTTCATATGTGTCAACACAGAGGCTGTCGTTGTGAACACCCATGTTTACTGAAACCACAGCTAGCTAGCTGGGACAACCCCCCCCCCCCCTCCCTCTCTCAGGTTAGGGGTCAGCCCAGGACACAGACAGTGAGCCTCTTCCTGCATCCATACGTGTTCCTCTCCGCTAGCAGAGCTAACACATGCTAACGTTTAACCTATGCTAAACCCCGTGGAGAATGTTGACAGAGGATGAGCAGGGAGGAGGTCCGCTGTGTTGCTGTGCTCACTTCCTGGACAGCTGCCCTGACAGAATCCCCCTGAATTCCCCCTCTCTCTCTCTCTAGCTCTCTCTCTCTCTCTTACTGAGGCACCAACAGTGGCTCATTGAGAAAAAAAGAAGAAGAAAAAAAACTCCTCATCATGTCTCCTCCTTCTTCTGTGTCAAAGTCCCCTCTCGGGTAAAATACCCAGGGGTCTGTTAGCTTAGCACTAGCTTAGCAATCTCCCCCCCAGTACATGGTACGTGTCCGTTAGCTTAGCACTAGCAATCTCCCCCCCCAGTACATGGTACGTGTGGTGGTACAAGCTTGGAGTACCAGCAGCTGGAGTGCAGAAGGAGAGGAGAGGAGAAAAGGAGATTCCTGAAGCTCTCTCTCTGTGTGTGTGTGTGTGTGTGTGTACGGTGATTCATATATGACCTCTTGGGCATCCTGGGTGGGCTGCCAACAGCAGACGCAGTTATGTAACGTTGGAAGGAAGGAAACACTTGGAGGATATAAAGGAGTGATGGGTTTGGTTCTTTGGGAGGTTGGGGATAACCATGTTATGAACAGCTGGTATTTCCCTTCTGGTGGGATTACCTGAACACAGTCCCTGAGGTGAGAGACCCTTGAGGAATCAATGACTTGAGGTGGGGGGGGGGTGTTACAGACCCAGAACTGGGTCAAGATACTATTTGTATTCCCTCAAATACTTGAGGTGTGCTTGGTTTATGGGCTGGCAGCTGGGTGGGGTTTCCACTTGGGACTATGCCATTGTTTTTTTGTGGCCTGGCAAGCTATGGTAAATGAAGCACAAACACCTCATGTATTTGGGGAGAAAAAAATCAAGTAGGCTTTGACCCAAGTCTGCAAAGGACATAATTTGATGTCAATAAGCGCATATTAGATGTGTGGCCGTAATTTGAGAATTTGGCAACTATGAAAAACTAGATGGATTCTATTACCAATTGGGGCCACAGGCCGACAGATTAAACAAGGCCAGGCAGGGTCATCACACCCAAATGACTTTGAGATATGGTTCCTAATCTTTTCCTGCATTGTCTCACTATGGAAGGTATGGGACACAGAATTCCTGCACACATGCACTTGGAACAAAATGATAGTGAATTACTGCTGGAATCCACATGTAGGCCTAGTTGAAATTCTATACTGCATAATTGCCACTAGATGGCAGTGGCCACTTGAGCCCTAGTGTCACTGTAGCATGTGTCCAAGGAATCATTTTACAATAGCATAATGATGACTCAACCAGCCAAACGTGTCAAAGCATAGGTAAAACATATGTTATAATCAAACAATTAATGAGGACTACATCTACATGTAGTAGCTGATTAGGATACATTTGTATTCCATAAGACATGGGTATTTGGATTATAAACTAATACGTTTCTTACCAGCAGCTCCTGAAGTGTGATGGAATTGTCTGTGTACATGCACAGCTTCTCTGCAGTCATTGGACGACTCTCCTTCAATTTGGATGCAAGAAACATGCATACAGTTCCTAGAAGTTGCAAAAAACTTTTTCTGATGGGAACCACTGCTAAAAATCTGTCCAAATAATTAATGGCCAAAGGAAAGACGTCTTCCTCGCTCTTCTGCTCTTGACAAACCTAAAGGAGAGAGAAACAATATTACAAAGTAGGCGATCACAAAGCCTATACTACTCATCAATCAAATTAAATATGTAAAACTTTTTTTAAGCCTATGAATGACATAGCCGACAACAGTTATACATAGGGGAAACCAAAAGTGATTTACAAATGATGTCAATAATGGTTGTAACTTGTAATAGTCTACAAAATGTTCTAAGCTCACATTCATTAGGCTTAAGTGTAATAGGAAGTCGAGCCAAAACACCCACGCCGATCGCCATTCTTAACCCGTCACATTTTCAAAAAATAATTTAAAAATATAAATAAATTAGCCAAATGCGTGAAATTATGTGCACAATGTTCGTAGGTCTTGCAAAACTAGTATGTCAGTGTTAAACAAGTTAAACTGCAAAAAATAAAACTATGTAGGCTTTGCGTGTTGTCTGCATGAACAACTCAGTTTAGACTAACATTTTAAAAATAATTGTAGTAATTATTTGGAACGGAAAACATAGACGATTTTTATATGGAAATTAAGCTTAGAGGGTCGTCTTTCGTTTGCGTTCTTTGATGAGCAAAGAAATCCTGTTTGTTGACATCTTTTTGTTGACATTAAGTTGTTTGTTAGACAACTTAAATCTATGTGATGACTCTGGCTGATGTCTTTATGAGAGAACTTCCGAGGCCCACGCCTTCGATGAGTCATTTCTCAGTCAATTGAATTGTCCAAATGTCATGCATGTCACCCCTCAAAACGACCACGTTATGCTAGCGAACAATTAGCAACATGTACTTCTTTGGGCCTAAGGAACTACAAAAACGTGCAACTTGCAAAATGTGCCGTGAAGCTACACACTCCTGGAACTGATTGGAGAACTTTGTAACGACAGATTAGCTAGTTAGCTAATACATAAACACATGTATGCTAGATGTAAAAAAGACTTACAAACCTCGTGCATCCAAGATGCAACCATTTGCCTCATATACGGCTGAATATCCTTCTGGACAACTTTAAAATAGGAACATTGGGGAAGGAACCTGTCCTCAATGGTCAACAGACTCTGCAACACTCTGTCATCATACAGAATGTTCGGGTCAGACTTCGCTCTCACGACTTTGTCCACCTCGAGGCAAAGAAGTTCCATGATGGTTCGGTTCTTTCCTTTGCAAAAAAGTTATATAAAAAATAAATAACGTCAAAAGAATGCCGACAGGAGTGGGGAGTGGGACAGAGTAAAAGCGGAGAGTTGCTCGGGAGGAAGCATGAGGGAGACTGCAGGGATTCTTCCAACGGAGTCCTGCCTCTCGACTGCTGCTTTTTCCTCTCCCTCCGCGCGGGCTGAGCTACTTTCCTCTTATGACATTCAAGCATGAATAGAAGCTGGCTCGGCGATATGACGCAAGCATATCTCACTCTGCTCAACAATTGGCTATAGGGATATCTTTTACAGCTTGCATTGCACTCCCTGCTCTGTTGCTGGAAGCAGGAACCGGAAGAATGCCACCTCACTTGTTCTCCGACGACTCAGCTCTCTATCTCCACCCCAACTGTGGTCTCACGCATGCGCGGATGCATTGACGTATACAATTATAAAAATGATTGATATCAATATTGTCATCAATTTTGTCTAGCCAGAAATGTAATGATTGATGATGAATGAATGAATGAATGAATGAATGAATGAATGAAAGCATTTATTTCGAACATGTGCAGAGAGAAATAGTTATAACAACAAAAGACAAAACAAAAACAAGAAAAAAACAAAACAAAACAAAAACAAGAAAAAACAAAACAAAACAAAAAACAAAACAAAAAAACACTATTTACTTCACATGTCCGAAAAGGAGTAGGAAGAAGCATAAGCTTATTTAATCCTACCCCTTCTCCAATAAACAGAGATTAATAATTAATAAACAGCAGTTGACTTCAATATAAATATAATATATATATTTTAAATTAAATCACATTTATTTACATAATTACATATTGACCAACAATAGAAAACAGATCATGTAAATAAACAAATAATCTGTGAAAACAACAACTATCAAAGCCCTTCTTCCTCCTCGTACCTGGTGAAAACCATTTTTTTATACCGCTTTTTGAACTGGGTCATGCTTGGACACCGCTTTAGCTCCACACTCAATCCGTTCCACAGCTTCACTCCACATATAGAAATACAAAAACGTTTTAACGTTGTACGTACATAAATATGTTTTAAATTTAACTCCCCCCTCAAATTATAACTCCCATCTCTATCAAAAAACAATTTTTGAATATTCCTAGGGAGTAGGTTGTTATTTGCTTTATACATTATTTGTGCTGTTAGAAGGTGGACCAGATCCGTGAATTTTAATGTTTTTGATTTTAAGAATAATGAATTTGTGTGATCTCTATAACCGGAATTATGAATTAACCTTATGGCTCTTTTTTGTAATACTAATAGTGATTGTAGTCTACATTTATAAGTGTTGCCCCAAACCTCCGCACAATAATTTAAATATGGTAAAAGCTGATATGATCAATCTGCAACCTGGTACTACTATGTAATAAGCAACATTGAGATTATACAAAACAAAACAATTATGATTATTCTTTATTGACACTACTAAATTATAGTTGAATAAGAAGTTAGTGTGTCTTTATTACTAAGTAGCAGGCGATCAAGTTTCACTGGCTGTAGACAGAATCAGATACTAACAGTAATCAGAATCAGAAACTAACAGTAGTTCTCTCAAGGTTCATAGGACATTCACTTATTGAGAAAGAGGAATAAATCGTACTTTGGCCACAGCAACTTCTTCTTGCTGGGATTACTTCACAAACTTCTTCTTTCTTTCACAATCACACAACCAAAAGAGCTGAATGAGATATTGAGTTTCATTGAGAAAAAAGAACTTGTTATATTATGAGAACGGAATGCGTGCTGAGAGGCGGAATTGTCTCCACGGGAATGTCAAGGTTAGCCAGATTATTTCGACTTCAAAGGGCCGAACGGCTATAACAAGCATACATTCTGAATAAAAACTTTCACATCAGATAGATCTGTAATTACTACCAGGACAATTGTCATTGTGGCAGGCAGGGTTCTCAGCTGGAGCCCATACAGTCGCAGGACCCAGCCATAACCAGACAGTCAAAATCCAGCCCCTTGAGGGAAATGGAGGTGTCAGACTGATAAAGCTCCCTTGTCCTGCACTGCTGTTTGTGCATGTGTCCAATGATAACACATGTCAGCCACTATCACACACTCCAAGTCGCACAGAGGTAACAGAGAGCGGGCCAAGCCCTGGGAAAGCCTAGAGGAGCGTGAAATCACCTTGATCCAAAGATTCCTGCTGCATACCAGCCCGCTGAACCCACTAGTCCAGGGGGCCTGAGACAAGCCTCCAGAGCACAGGGCAACAGGAGAGTTAGGAAGGGGAGAGATAGAGAGAGTATGTGTGTATGTGAGAGAGAGAGAGAGAGAGAGAGAGAGAGAGAGACACACACACACACACACACACACACACACACACACACACAGAGAGACACTGAGAGAGGGAAATAATGAAAGAGAGAGAGAGAGAGAAAGAGAGAGAGAGAGACAATGTTCCAGTTCAGTAATCCCTGTAATTGGCCTGAAGGTCAACATAAACCGACCATCTACTTCCTGTGATAAAGTGAGTAATGATCCTCCACCAAGTGGGGAAATAAATACAATAATGACTCTTCGTGCCAGCTACCTTCCAAACCAAACCTGATTACAGTACAGTAATACAGTAACAGCCAATGAACAGGACAGAACAATGAGTCTGTTGGGGTTTATTGACAGAGGAGATGGAGGATGATATGACTGGAATGCTGTTGTGTGAACAGTGGTCATGTGATCTATGCTTTCACATCTCTTCCTTACACTCATTCGGGGGTCCCCTAACCCATGCAGTGCTGCACACATGCAGCGGAGCAGCACACAGGAGAACATCGCGGTCCCACGGACCTGTGTGGGCTATTCCTGGTCCGTTATCAGCATCTCAGTGTGGGCTCTTATCGGCCGTGTCGCACAACAAAGTCATGTACAGTGTCATTGCCGCTTGCTTGCCTCCGCTTCGGGGAGTCTTGTGCATTAGGCCCACTGGGAACATAAGTGGTTAACTGGGCAAAGAAGGCCATTCTTCATAAGTGAATTTATACTTGTGTGGGATCTGACAGATCTCTCACTAAATCGGCTATCGGCTAACGTGTTTGTTGACGTCCTGTCGAGCCCCCTGATAATAACATCGCAGATATTGGATTACAGACATGGCAAGGACATGAGTCACGGTTTCTAAGCCATCCGACCAATCGTGTAGGAATGTGCCTGTATACATGACACAGACCTATTACCATACTCAACCCTCTCATTTTGATCAAAAGTCCTGTCGTGTAAACAGTTCATTTAAGTCCGCTAAGCTAGATTGCAAAGCAATGGAAAAAATAACTACAAATCAGCACAGGGAACTGAGGGAAGGGTGTTTCCTGCCCCTCGAGCCGCTCAGTCAAAGTGAAAGCCGTCGTTCCAAACCAAAAAGCCAGGAGACAAACTGATGAGACAGTAAGCACATCCGGGCCTGGCCCTTGGCCTTGAACACAGGGGTGACTTCTCTGTTTATTGGACCTGGGTCAGTGCCTCTGATCTAGTGCCCGCCACCCCCCCCCCCCCCCCCCACACACACACACACACACACACACACACATACACACACGCACGCACGCACACACACACACACACACCCTCCCTTCTCTATACACACATCTGCCCCTCTCTAACATCCACCAGCTTGCGTCCCTCACTCACTCTCCTACCAGGGCCTCAGAGAACATTGCCCTACTCTGTTCCGTCCGTACACTCAGGAGTGAGAGAGGGAAGGAGAAAGGGAGTGAGAGAGGAAGAAAGCGGGGTGGGGGTGGGGGGGGGGGGGGGAGAGAACGCCTAGCACAAAGGGGAAGCCTGGATTAAGTCATGAGCAGCAAGCAAGCGACATAGGTTGGATTTTTAGCGGGTGAGATCACATCCTCTTCTCTTCTGCACAGAGAACAAACTCATCCCCCTGGCATCCAGGGGAACACACCACCAAGGGCTACAGATGGGCCTGCATTGTTACAGGACAGTGTCGTATGTAACAGTACGCGTAGTACGCGTAATGCGAGCGTGATGTATGTGTACAAGGGACACAGGCACAGGCTTATTGAAGAGCAGAGTCCTTCGATGCCACACGAAAAAAAACACCATCCAGTGAAAGGCACTGGCTAAGGGGGCAGGGTACGCCCCCTGTATGTCTAATGTGTGAGTGGAGTGTGATGTACTTCATACGAACGACGAGCGCATGGTCTGCAAGGGTCTCTGTGTTATGTAATCTCAACTGGGGGGGGGGCCCGGGCCGGGGAGCCACCCCCCCCCCCGCCCCCGTGCTTCTCCGCCAGTGAGCCCCCCCCCCCCCCCCGCGCTCCATACTTCCCTTTCCTCTCCCTTCTGTTTGTCGTCGAAGCGGCGGAGGAGAAGAAAGCCCTGGGTCTGGGTCAGAGCCAGAAGGCCGTGGCTGCTGCCTATCATGAGTGAGATGACTCTGTGTGGTCAGAGATTAGGGAAGGAAGGACACCAACAGACATTCCGGCGATGGAGGTCCTGTCAGCGGCGGCGGCGGCTGCGGTCGGGCTTTTCTGAATGGGAAGGATGCTGTACATCTGGAGCCAGCCGATTGGGCCCCCGGGGTGAAGGGGGCGTGTCTTCAGCGACCACTGGCTTCCTCTCTATGAATGACAAGAGTGACAATTGATCGGGGACAGGATGTCCAATAGAAAGACAGACCCGCGGTGACCTTGCACCAGAACAGACGTGACTCTCTCTCTCCGATCGCTCTCTTCCATTTGAACCGTTTAGCTAGCAGATGCTTTTATCCAACGCGACTTACAATGAGAGGTGACAGGGACAGTCTCCCCCGGAGTAAGTTAGGGGCTTATGTGCCTTACTCAAGGGACACACTAGTGGTGGTGTTCCCAGGGGGTGGGATTTGAACTCATGACCTTCTGATCACCAGTCCAACTCCACTATCCATAGGGGGAAAAAAGGGCGGCAATCAGTTTCCAGTAAACCGTTTTCGGAACGTTTATTTTAAGGCATTTCGGGCCTACAAATAACACGCTTTTCTTCGTTCCGCTTCCGTCTTTGCAACATTTCCTCTCCAAGCACAGTTCCATTCCCCTCTCGAGACGAAGGAGGAAACAGAGCCCCCCTCGCACTAAGCGAAGAAAGTGCTTTGAAAAACGACTTCAGCAAGGTGATCCCACTTCCATAAATCGCTAGCAGGGGAGAGAGCTAGACAGCTGGAGAGTAGTCTGGGGGCTGCCCAGTGCCTTCCTGTGTGTGATGCATAACCTCCGGGCCTCCTACTTCAACAAGGCATAAAGAGGCCTCTGTGAGGCTGACTCAGCTCAAGTCTTAATTCACCTGATTGCTCCTCATTGCTTGATTAGATTCGGGGGGATGAGTGAGCCAGCCTGACCCTGTCGCCAGCCATACGAACAGGAGGAGGGAAATCGTCCTGCGTCCGTCAAACGCGAGACTTGGGATTCCATCTCAAGAAAGGGACGCAGTGTACTGCACAGCCACAGACAGCCACGGCCCTGTACTGGAGCTTCATCAAACACTGTGTTTGCGGACACTGCTGGGGTTCAGCGATTCAATAAAGCTAAACCGGAAGGAAAGAAAAGACATGTCTGTGAGGTAAGTCTTGGCTGATTTCCCGAAAAGATCTCTCTCTCTCTCTCTCTCTCTCTCTCTCTCTGAGAGGCTAAAGCCTTTCTAAGAATCTTGGCCGAGTGTGGTACAATATTGTCGCTCAGCCTTGATCGGTCCACTCAGGGATAGAGAGAAGGGGAGGGCCAAACGGTGGGGGCGGCGTCACGCCTATCACCCAAGACGCTGCATTAACCAGTACAGTTCAACCACAAAAACCACAAACCAGTCCCGCATGACCACCTGACGACCTCAGCGCAGCAAAACAAACAAAACACTCTTTTTTTGGTCGATGTGGTAATCAAATCTTTTCCCCCTCGCAGATGATTGCATCATCTGAAATTCCTAGATATCCCAAGTAGAAACCAAGACAAACATGAGGCATACTAAGCTTATCTGGGCAGGAAATGCCATCATATGAATGATAGAGTGGTGTGGGCGGCGGGGGTGAACACTCTGCCTCTCCCTGCCCTGTCTCCTGCTACACGGCCTGGGTGGCTTTGATCCTGCAATGGGCCAGTCGTCCCTGGAGGACCATGGTGAAGCAGAGGGGCAGAACTGGGACAGTCTCACTGGGGACCCGGGTGGCACTATCGGGTTGTGTGCACCACAGCGTTCCTCTCTAGCGACCGAGCCGAGGGATTTTCACACGCAACTACTGTCTGAGATCTTCTCATTCCAACCTCAACTGGTGGAATATGAGACTGAAACACGCGTGGTATGGAGCGAGTGGAGATTGCCACATCCTCAAGATGTCAAGATAATTTCCTTGTCTTCTTCCCCTGATCCGCCTCCAAATGGTGCAGTTGAAGACACTGAAAATATGCTTAATTGTTCTCCCATCATTCCCTCTGTCCCCAAATAAATTATGGTCACCATTTTCCCATGTCTCTTTTTTCCCAGGACATTATTACATCGGTTACAGCCCCTTTTCTTTGCATAAGGGAGCTTAAAATCCAGTTGAACAGGCTTGAACCCTTATTTAGACATGGTGTCGGAAGCAATAGCTAAGTACTCGGTTCCACACCACAATCCCCAAAAAACGGTTGAAACCCAAACTTAGAGAGAGATTAGCCTTCATTAAACACCAACCTGGAAGAGGACCGGACACTGGAGCTTTGTCACACTGGGGGCCCAGAGCTATAGGAGGTGTGATCATGACTCAACAACATACTCCGCAGACAATCAGACATGATCATTTCACCATTTCAAAGAAGTGAAACACAATCCGACTCAAAACATTTCCCACAAGCACCGTTCTGTTCTAGCCCGTCTATTAGGCCTATTAATAACAGATACCCCCCAGGAGGAACCTTCGCCTCGCCTCGCCTCCCCAAGGTCAAACAAGAGGAAGTCATCAATTCTTCCCACCGAAACTCTTCTGGGAAGAATAGGGTCCCTCTTAAACATTATTATTCTACTGTCAGAGCCAGAGCCAGAGACCGGCCCACACCGGTCCACTTGTGTGAGAGGAGAGATAGCGGAGTTCACAGTGCTGCCGGGGTCTCCTCCTCTGCGATGCTCCGGCTGATCCTGGGCCACCGCTTCCCAGGACCGAGGCCTCTTCCCTGGGGATGGCCTCTTCCAGTTCCGGCCATATCTCTCTGCTGCATCCCCCTCAGCCTCCAAACTGGGAAAGGTCCCTTCAGACTGACCTACATATTGCACTGTGAATGAGCCATCAGAGTCATTAGACAGTAGAGGGAAAACTCTGACATACAGTATTCCATACAGTACAGTTGATCACAGGGGAGGCAGAGGTAGAAATCGTAAGATGTGCGTAAGATTGTAATGCATGGGATTGAATGAGGAACGGTATCAGACGAAGAATTCCTCATTCGGTTCCATGCGTTACAATGATTTAATTCCAATGATTACATCCTCCTCCGATTTCTACCACCAGCCTCCTCTAGGAGATCGTCTTCGTCTTTGTCCAGTAATTCACCCCCATTCGGAAATATTGATATGAACAAGAATTTGACATACAGTAGGCTTATACTTCGAGAGCTACAGTTAATGATTCAGATTCAGATTCAGATTCAGATAACGTTTATTGCCATTATGCATACACGTATAGACATTTGCTTTGGCGTTACAGTAAGTGCGTTTATACTTTTTTCACGTGTATACATGAACAAAAACAAATGCAAAAAACAGGACGACACAGGACTGACAACAGTGCATTGGATAGTGCTACATATATAAGTGCAGTGCAGAGTTTTTACAGTGAGTCCAGTGCATATTCAGTCCTGGGCAGACTTGGGGGCGGGGGGGGGGGGGGGGGGGGGGGGGGAAGGAGGAAGATAATTAAGCCATATCATCAAGTCATACACGTCAGGAGAATAGAAGAGGCTACACAGATTTGTTTTTGCCGCAACTGGGGCATCATCAGGTATAACCAGCACTAGAGTTGAGGGGGGATGAGGGGGGATAGCACCCTGAAATAAAAAAAGTCAAAATCATCCCCCTTCTAAAACTGCCAACCCCCCTTTCCATCCCGTATGTCATTTTATCAATGAACGTGGTATTACTGCTATTTCAACATTTAGTCACATATTGAGTAAAATACTGTGGGGGCGAGGGAGGGGGCACGCACACATGCAATGACATTTTTACCAAGTCACCGACACTGAAGTCACTGACGCTGTGGGGATGCTACAATTGTCCCCATATGATAAAATCCACCATCCCCCCTGATTTCTTTCTTTTACAACTTGAGTACTGGGTATATAACACCATCATCAGGTATAACACCATTGTGGCCTGGGGTGGTCCAGTGGTCTAGCACCGCGGTCTACAGTGCACACATATGCCCATGTCGGCATGGGTTCTAGTCCGGCCCATACCCTGCTGACATGTCCTCTCTCCTTACTTTCCTGTCTGTCTTCACTGCATCTGTCCAATAAAATGAAAGATATGAGTGGGACTGCCCCACTCAGAAAAAAATTACTCCATTCTTCACCAAGAAAATGTTTATAAGAAAAAGAAAATAGTTGACATTGAAGCAAAAAGAATCCAAACTCTCTCTCTGACGCCATTCTCTTTGGAGACGAAGAGAGAGACGGCCTGTTTCTCCCTGCAGAGAGACAACCCTGGACGTCTGTCTTTCCGACCCTTATGTAAGCGTCCACAACAGGAAGTAGTGAGGCATATGTTATGGTTGGACCGGCGGCTGGGCGCTCAGGATTCCCACCGTCACTGAGGAAATGAAACACAGGGAGCCTCTCTTTATGGTCGGCCCTGTAGACAGAAATACTCTCTGGGAGAAGGAAGAGGGAAGAGACTTTCAATGGGAAGACTTGAAAAGTGATGATTGAGCAGGCGGTGCGAAAGACTTACTAGGGGGGGGGGGAACATGAGACAGGATTGCATAATGAGGCGGAACACAATGCTATGGGACACATTTGTTCTGGTCCAATCAAATGGATGACTTGCAAAAAAGAACAAACATGTCTGAGGAATCTGGGCAATGCGAGATGTGGGAGGAGGAATGAGCAGACGGGGCTGTTTGTAGACGTTGAACAGTCAGTGCATGTCAAGGTGCGGCTCCTTCCAACACCCTTTCGCTGTGCTGGTTGTCATTCTGACATGTGCTTATTGGTGCGTGGGATCGGGGATGTACACAGGGGAGGGGGGTGGGGGGGGGGGACCCTATGCCCTTCCCCCCGGAGGATGTCCCTGTGGGGCTGCTGCGTGTGTTGACGCTCTGCGGGGCTCTGGAGCTTTAGTCTGCTACCCCGTGGGCAACATGGGAAGCTCCCCTTTCAGGAGCAGGGCTCTGTTCTGCTCATTGTTAGTTAGTTACAATGTGTTGTTAGTTAGACAGACAGACAGACAGACAGACAGACAGACAGACAGACAGACAGACAGACAGACAGACAGACAGGCAGACAG
>NC_137678.1:51239312-51254312 GCF_963989245.1 Nansenia antarctica | reverse complement strand
GCTTACAGAGCGAGTTAAAATAAAGACACTTACATTGAAATACAGAAGGACTCACGTGTATGTTTAATAGAATAACACGACATGGTGTCAGAAGTCCTGTAAGTGAGTGTTAAGAGTTAGATCGGCCGACAAGTGTCATTTGAGCTCGTGACGGTGAGAAGGGAGAAGAAAAGATGGATGCTAATGCTAACGCGGGAGCAGCTGCAGTCCAGAGAACGGCGCCAGTTTCAAGTGCTACGTTAGCAGACATTAGCAAGTCAAAAAACGATTCTTATGTGCCGTCACTTTAGCAACGACACAGTATTGTCAAGGGGAAAAGAAGGGGAGACGATTTTTTTATTGACAACGGAATTACATGCTGGAAAAACATGCAGCTAAAATTCAGGGAACATTTGGACAATAAGAGACGTACGGGAAAACAGGGCTCATGTGGGTCTCATCAAAGGTAAGAGTTTGTTTTCTTTAACTCAGCTGATACTCAGCTGTTTACCGAATGCTCCATCTGACTGTGATTTTACTTCTGTAATGTGGTGGGTTGACATAATTCACGCACGGAACTATAGGTTGAGAGTATTGTTCTGTCCGCAGTTGATTGCGTAGTACCCAAGTTGTTTAGACTGTCCTATTTACTGCTTGAGTGTGTTGTTGACAATCGTTCATGTCCTTCATTAAACGTTTAGCTTTGTCATTTGATACGCCGCCTACGACTACCATCTCTCTGCACTACAGTAAACAGTTAATCAGTAACGTTAGCCGCTTTTGTGCTCATGTAGGCCTACTTCGTATTATATTATAGCTGATGATCTTTGTGTGTGTGTATGTGACTGTCAGTCACAAGTTTATATTCTGTATATTCATATATTTTTTTGGGGCCATCCTCTAGTTTTGGCTGTGATTAGATCGTTGTTTGAATGAATGAATGAATGAATGGACTTTATTGTCATTGCTACAGTACAGGTACCAAACAACGAAATGTAGGAGGGGTGGCTCCCCTGGTGTTAGGAAAGAAAAAAAAAAAAAAAGGAAAGTAAGGAGAAGAGGGCATGTCAAATCTTTGGGCCATCCTCTAGTTTTGGCTGTGATTAGATCGTTGTTTGAATGAATGAATGAATGAATGGACTTTATTGTCATTGCTACAGTACAGGTACCAAACAACGAAATGTAGGAGGGGTGGCTCCCCTGGTGTTAGGAAAGGAAAAAAATAAAAAATAAAAAGCGCGTGCACGTTTCATGCGCGTGCACGCGGGGGGAAAAATCGCGCGCGCTGCGCGTGCGGTCAGGGCCATCCGCCACCATTGTAAAAAATCCTGGTGGAAACACTGAATACAGTACATGCATTTCACAGCAAGTTTATACAGGAAGGCTGTTGCTGCACATAGACACGAGACAAAATACATTCTTGACAAGTCTTCAAAACGGATTCTTAGTGAGCATGCATTTGTGGGGCGTTTCAGTTTCTTGTTTATTTGTGTCCATGTGTTGTTGGGATGGATGTTATTAGACCTACATATTTGAGTTTTCGACGGGATTTAACACAACTACAAATTAACACAGTGTCACGCTGTAATCCATTCAGATGTTTTATTCATGATTTATTTGCGGTCTATTTTTACGCTCCAGCTTCCCACTCAAAGCGCAGCCTTTTGAAATGTAAACCCCACTCCACGCTGAAACACTGGAGTGCCTAAACCTTTCATCTATCCACCGTTTTCAAACACATCGTTTCAGGTGCTAGTTGTCCAATTGATCGCAGACAACAGTCGTGATAGTACGTTGTGCATCATCGGTTTGCGTGCGTGCATGCGTTAACTGTGTCCATGCCTGCCTGCCTGCCTGCCTGCCTGTGTGTGTGTGTGTGTGTGTCTGTGTGTGTCTGTGTGTGTCTGTGTGTGTCTGTGTGTGTCTGCGTGTCTGCGTGTCTGTCTGTGTGTCTGTGTGTGTGTGTGTGTGGGTGTGTGTGTGTGTGTGTGTGTGTGTGTGTGTGTGAGAAAGCGTTATGAAAGCGTCTGGGCGTGCTGGCCAATCAGAGACAAGACATGGGTCTGTGTCTGGTCCCTTTCCGGCTCACTTGATCACTGAACAAGACTTGTTGTTATTGTTCTCCCTGTCCTACTAATTGATGCGTTACGTAACCCTCAGCCTGCGCTGGCCAGAGGCCGCGGCCGGAGGGCTAAAGTTGACGGAGGGGGGCTGTGATGATTTCATTGAAATGGAAATATTATTTGTCCATTGTAGAGCTTCACACAGAGAGACTGTGCTATGGGTATTGTCTTTGGCCCGTCCCTGTCCCTGTCCTTGTCCGTCCCTCCTCCGGTCCCAACACATTTGGGGATGGCTCTGGGAGTGAGCCTGTCAGCTCCAATGTGCCCACTGCCCTGTCACTGTCACTGTCCTGTCCCCTGAACTTTAGAGAGCCCAAGCCAGCATAGCACAGAGCCAGTAGACTGGATTGCAACGACTGTCTGAGTTCACTAGGGAAAACTCCTGAAAAACGTTTTTTCTTTTCCACAGGGAGAAACTCAAATGTGCATATTTAAATGGATTGGTGATTTATTTGACTTGGATTTGATAGTTTGAAATAACTTTCTCTCTGTTGAATAAGCGCCCGTTATGATATGTTAGGCGTCCATTATGATATGTTAGGCTGACTGTTCTCCAACAGCCACAACCCATTTTCATGCTCAGGGCATTACAGGATAGCAATTTATCGTTTTATTTTTCGGTGTTTTGTTATCCTTGAAACAGCTCTCAACATGTTCCAATAGATCTCCACATTCCATTTTTCTCTTCAAGGACATTGATTGATTGATTGAAAACCTTTATTGTCCCCAATGGGGAAATTTTGTTGTCATTGTCAGGATAAACGGTACTGTACTGTTAACAATGTCCTGACCTACCCTTTTCTATCGCTATGAAGTTTATTCAATTGAGCCATTCAGGTACAGAGGCGGAAATGCCTGTCATTGTCTGGCTAAACCGCATACACGGTCATGACACTTGTCTCTTTTCGAAGGGGTTTTCATTTTGAGACTCGCTCTCCACGTTGCCCTTCACCCCCGTCCTGCTCTCGAACACAGCGCAGAGAGGGCCGTGGTGGAAACAAAACAATGACGAGCAAGAATGGAGAGCGGAGAAGGGGGAAAACAACAACTAACAGGACAGGAGTCCTCTTCACATCGATGCTGGCCTATACTGTTACCATAGGAACATAGGAACGCCTATACTGTTACCATAGGAACCTTCCATCCAGTGGCGATTAAAGAAAGCCAGCCGCCACAATGTTGTTTTCCCTTTTTTTGGGTTTTGTCTCTTCGTAAAGATAAATCGGTATTGGTCAAATAATCGTAAATAATAACTCTGAACAGCTCAGAAACAACTCAGTTTGTGACCTGATTGTCCAAGCTTCTGATGGGAACCTATCGTGGCTGTAGGTAGAGGAGTTCAACGTCAGGCTTTGAATGATTTATTCATCTCATAAATGTCTCAGCTACCCGTCTGTATCCAAAGGTTTGGATGTGGCATGGTGACTGGTTGAAAAATGATGTCCAGCAGCTAGATAGATAGACTGGTCCCTCTGGTCCCAGAGCTTTTAATGAGGAAGTGATGGGGTTTAGAGGACAGGGCCAGGTATCAGAGGCAGAGACCATTAGGGCTCTGTCAAGGCCAGTGCAGCTGTCTGCCTGGGACAGGGACGGACCCTACGTACCTTCTCTCCAGACACTAGACCAGCTGCAACAGCCAACTGCAGTGAAAGCTTTAGAGCAGACATTGGGCGCATGTCAATAATGTGAAGTGGCCTCCTCTCCGTCCTCTGTGCTGATCTAAAGTCACATGACGGGTGTAAGAAGCAACATGCTGGAAGGCAACAGGAAATGCTCTCTTTCTTTACTGATGTTAGAGCAGATGAAGGAGAGGAGATGAGGCGATGCTATTTAAGACTATTGGGATGTACCACTACCCATATACAGTGGGGGGAATAAATATTCAACACAATCAACCATTTTTTAAACTCAGCTTATTTCCAATGCAGCTATTCACATGCCACTCACCAGACATTGGTATTAACTCAATACAACTACACAGGCTAAAGAAACTAACATTCCAATCCATAAAAAGCTATGTGCAATACAATTGGACCCGGAAATTGCTAAACGTCACGCGTGACGTCAGACGTAACAACCGAACGGTCCCAAATGTCGGTACTGTAGCACGTTGCTCACGGCCTGCCGTTCTCCTCCCTTCCACAAGCGGGCGCTGTTGGAGCAGAAGCAGCGTCGGAAAAGGCAGGAGCCTCTGATGGTGCAGCCCAACCCAGAGGCCCGGCCCCGGCGCTCCAGGCCGCGGCGCAGCGAGGAGCAGGCCCCACTGGTGGAGTCCCGCCTCAGCATCACTAGTGATGTCATCATGGACGGTGAGTCCAGTCGGGTTTTGGTTTAGATCATTATTAATAATAATAACAATTCATTGTATTTATATAGCGCTTTTTCCGGGGCTCAAAGACACTGACAATATGGGAAAAACAGAAAACACAGAAACAACATAATGGACGGTGAGTCCAGTCGGGTTTTGGTTTAGATCATTATTATTAATAATAATAATAATTCATTGTATTTATATAGCGCTTTTCCGAGGCTCAAAGACACTGACAATATGGGAAAAAACTGAAAACACAGAAACAACAAGCAACAGATAACATGAGCAACATAGAACACAGTTCGAGTTAATGAACAGGGAACAATTAACACAGCAATGTCCATAATGTCCAATGTTAATAACTTGCTTCTAAAACGTGGGTGGGTTTAACGCATGTAACACACCCCCCCCAAAAAGTACAATTCTGTTGATATTGTGTGAGTTGAGATCTGGAGAGCCTGTGACTGAGGTGGGAGCTACAGCCACAGTCTATATGAGAGTCAGAGGAGGCCAGTCAGAGAGCCTTGTTGTTGTTGTTGGTGTGCCAGGTGTTTCAGTGTCAAGTGAGGACATGGAGAGGAGGGAGTGGGGGGGGTTGGTGGAGCCCCGGGGGCAGAGTCCGGCGGGGAGGTGCCCCCCCCCTGTGACGGAGCTGACTCTGGAGAAGGCGCCTGGACTGACTCACCAAAGTAGAGGTAGAATCAGGAAAGACATACAACAGGAAGTAGAGTGAGAGGTTTAGTGGCAACCACGTGTGTACGTTGCTACGGCAACCACGTGTGTATGTTGCTAAGGACTGCAGCTAAGTGTGCCCAGACATGTTAGAATACCGGAAATAATTATAAATCTGAAAGATAGGAGAGTAACGGCACCCTTTTAAAATGTAAACTGTGTGTGTGTGTGTATGTGTGTGTGTGTGTGTGTGTGTGTGTGTGTGTGTGTGTGTGTGTGCGCGTGCGTGCGTGCGTGCGTGCGTGCGTGTGTATATATATATAACACGTGTATATAAAATGCCTCCCTCAGTCCTGGAGTGCCGTGACCTGTATAGGCGTAGGAGACCCGCAGTGAGAAAGGCCTTTCCAGATGAAAGAGAAAGAGAGAGCCACGCGCGTGTACATAGGCAGCGCAGCATTCCAACAGACATTCTCAGACAAGGCCAGGGCTCGCTGCTGTTCCAAGAAGCCCCCAGAGGTGACAACACGACAAACCGACGACAAACAGTTGCACAGACACTACAGAGAAAACTCACGACATGTTCCTACACGAAGCCGGATGGTGAATACAAAACAGCTCTCACACCCTCAGGGACAAGCGTTCAGCTAGCTAGCTACGGTAACAAACACAGAAACAAACACAGCTCTTTAGCCAACAAGACATGCCACAGCCAACAGACCAGGGCCAACCGAAACAGCTAAAAAACATTAGCAACCATTCAAGTCATTAACAAGCTAACGGAGCTCTACGGACCCCGCCCCCTCCCTCCCTCCCCCTCCGCAGGCATAGACGGCCCTGCTGCTTTCCTGGCCTCGGAGACCCCAGACCTGGGCACCAAGATCCAGATCCTGTCAGTGAGCCAGTCCCAGGCCCAGCCCCCGCAGTCTCCGGGCCCCGCCGAGGAGCCGGACAGGGACGGGGACACAGAGACCCTGCTGGAGCCCAAGACGGACATCCATGAGCTGCTGCAGAAACGAGGTGAGCTACTACGCTACGGGGGGGGGGGGGGGGGGGCTGGTTAGGGGACAGTGTGGGTGGGGGTTTCCCACCGAGTGTGACGACTGTTTTATTTGATTTCAATACCACCTCTCGGTTGTTTAAACAGTTCAATATTCTCTATTATCTGTGTGTGTGTGTGTGTGTGTGTGTGTCATAAGGACTAGAGCTGGTAGTGTTTACTGAAGGACTACACAGGTTTAGGAGTCTCAGGCGTGCAGCAGAGAGACTGCGGCAGGAGACTGGAGTGAGTGAGTGAGCGAGACTGTTATTTGTCTCCATCGTTTACCCGGCGAATCCCCCAGGTCCCCCTCGGTACACACTAGGGCTGTCCCAAACGACTATTTTTCTAACGATTAATCTAACGAATATTTTGTCGATTATTCGGTTAGTCTAGCGACTAATTTATCGATTAGTCTAACGATTATTTTTTGGGTGTTCGATTAATGTATCACTTAATTTTCCCCAAATAAATGTCAAAAACTTCTCTTATCAACATTTCAGTATTTTATTCAATTATTCTTGCACTGCAGGGCAATATTCCACACAACAAAAAAGATCCTCTCTTTCTTACAGTCCAACATAAAATATAATATTATAAAATATAAAAGTTAACTTCAAGTAAAAGGAAAAGTGCAAGGAATGCAGTAAATTCTGTAAAAAAGTGAAATTCTAACCGGAATACCGTATACTCTCAGTAACAATCTTTAACAATAACAATCTCAACATAAAATATAATATTATAAAATATAAAAGTTAACTTCAAATGTGTTGATCATCTCACGAAAGCCTTGACCCTCCACAATAGCAACAGGTCTCATGTCCTTGATGATCATCTGTAAGATGCTGTTAGAAAGCTGAGCAGCCATCTGGGGTGTGCATGGAGTTGTGCTCTTTTTGTGGAAAAAGTTTTCCACACTGCTTTGCTTCCTGAAAATAAAAAAAGCACACATTTCTTATCATGTGTAGGCCCCTTAATTTCCACCTCACTGCTATGTTTAGCCAACATGGCCATTTAGAAGTCTGTCCATCACCACAACACATAGCTAGCTAGTAGCTACATGGCTAGCTAACTTTACTCTCGCTGCTATGTTATGATTAGCTAAATTGATGCTAACGTAGCATGCGAGCTACGAGCTAGATAACGTACAGTAGGTGCGAGCACCACAATAACAATAGGCTAGTAAGGCTACCGTAGCTAGCCAGCTACATAGCTAACGTTACTCTCGCTGCTATGTTATGATTAGCTAAATTGATGCTAACGTAGCATGCGAGCTACGAGCTAGATAACGTACAGTAGGTGCGAGCACCACAATAACAATAGGCTAGTAAGGCTACCGTAGCTAGCCAGCTAGTAGCTATCCATTTTTCACTGATACACGGCCGGAAAAGTGAACAGAAATACAACGCTGACTTACGGTGCTAGCTTGCGGCTGTCTTCACAAAGCGCTCCATGATGCTTTCGCTTGAGGTGCTCGTTCATTGCAGTCGTACTGCTGTGATAGGCCAATTCATTTTTGCACAGTTTACAGACCACCACATTGCCATTGGTTTCTTTTTTTGTAAAGTACTCCCATACTTTGGACGATCGTGGGCGAAGTCTTTTTCTGCCTCCGTGTTTGCACTGGTCGCAGCCATTTTGTTTTTTTACGACTAACCGACGCATTTTACGGCAACCGACGTATTGACGTAATCGATGACGTCGATGACGTCGAATAATCGTAACAGCCCTAGTACACACACACACCCCCCCCCAAGCAGTCTCATAGATCCGTCCTGACGAGTCAGTCCAGACATCCCCTCAGTCGCTCCTTCAATACCACCGTTAAATCTCTGCACTAGTAGGAGAGCACCTCGAAGCAGAGAGAGAGAGAGAGAGCTTTATTGACAGAAATTCTCCTTCGACAGGCAGAAGTGCAGCTCAAGAATACAGTTCCACATTAAAAACACACATAGGTCACATACACAGAGAGAGAGAGAGAGAGAGAGTCGACGAGAACGGAAAAGAAGCGGCGGTGTGGAAGGGTGCGTTCCTGGGGGAGCGTCCTGGTTCGACCCCTGTCGCAGCACGTGGAAGGTCATGCCTGGTGGTTGTCCTGCCGCCGCCTCTCTCTGTCCTTTTAGGTGGCCTAATTAGGGGGCCCTGCGGAAAGCCGAAGCGAACAGCCCCCCTCCTCCAGCACGTTGGGATCCCGGGGCGGTGCTGTGCTGCAGCGTGTGGAGCGGGGGGGGCAGGCTAGGGAGAGATTGATGGTGGCGCAGTGTTAAATGGGTCATTTAATCGTGGTACGAGGCAAGAGCGCCGTCCGTTGACTGCGGTTCTTGTTGTTTAGGTCGTTATCGTCCTCGTCGTAGTCGTCGTCGGCCACTCACATTCGGGGTACGTCTCCGTGAGTCAAGTTTTTCTGTATTTTGTAAGATAGGTTTGCTGAACCACCAAGTGCAAGTAAGTAAGTGGGAAGATGATTTTTTAATTGTGCCACAAATGTTTTCGTTCATGAGCATCGGCAGTTATTCAGGAGACCAGGGGGGTATCCCATCAACGACGCGAAAGGAAAAATCCAGGCTTATTCTGATAAGTGTCGTGAGACAGAGGATCTCGTGAGACTGCGCTTGTGCGCTGTAGTCACTCTCCTTAACACTAGAACAGCCGTGCCTTGTTTACATACTATAAGAACCGCCTCGGGGGTCAAATCACCATAGTCTTTACAAAGGAAAGCTGCTATTTACACACAACCACTAGTTGGCCTGCTTGTAAATTAGCCTGCCTCCTACACAGAAAAACTGCAAACTAGCTTTATACTAGCTTATCCTGATGTGATTTTGAAAATGTAAGTATACTGGGTGGTAGAACGCACATATTTAGGAAAAGTCATGAAAGGAGGGTCCTGACATTTTATCGAGTGCAAAGATATCAAAGACATTTTACTCACAAGGTCAAATGACCCCACCCATGGCTGTTCATAGTGTTAAATAAACGTTTTGGCTGGTTGACATGCTCCTCTCTGTGTGGACACCCTGGACATTACACCATGTTTAGTAAAAAAAACTAAAACATATGTTCACAGCCCTTCTATTGTTTCCCAGCATTACAAACACGCCCCAGTCCTTATTTTTCCACAGACGGATGAATTACCATTTTAACCATTTAGCTGACGCTTCTATCCAAAGCGACCTACACTTCGAGATTACAGGGACAGTCTTCCCTGGAGTAACTAAGGGCTTAAGAGGGGGCGACTGTGGCGCAGGAGGTATAGCCTCCGTCTAATGATCGCAAGGTCGGCAGATCGGCGGTTCGAGCCCCGGCTGGCCACATGTCGAAGTGTCCTTGGGCAAAGACACTGAACCCCAAATTGCTCCCAGTGAGCGGGGCCGGCGCCTTGCATGGTAGCTTGCCGCCATTGGTGTGTGAATGTGCGTTTGAACGGGTGAATGAGAGGCCGTTGTAAAGCGCTTTGGAATAAGGCGCTATATAAGTGCAGTCCATTTACCATTAAGAACCTTACTCAAGGGGACACTATTGGAACTCATGATCACCAGTCCAACTCACTATCCACTAGGCCACCACTACCCCTTCCAATCAAATGGATGCTGAGCTGAACCCCTCTGGCTCCTCCTCCTCCTCAGTGGTTGAACTCTCTGTCATCTCAGAGACAAATGCAATAAGTCTGTCCTGTGCATGGGCTAAATATAGCCAGGTTCCATATCAGTCTGACTACGGTTTAGATTCATCACCTGAATTGAATCCCGAGAGGCAGATTCAGGGGAATATTACTGCATTAGTACTTTTAGGAATCCATCTTTCCCTGGCAGGTGTAACAGGAAGGTAGATGACAGTAGATCTCTTTCAATAATGCAAACCTTCATTATTTAAACGTTAGCTCATTTTTAGCAACAGTCCCTCTCAGGTACCTTCCCCATAGAGACCAGGGAAATAAAAATAGCCAAGGATGATTTTCCTATTTTTCCACACATACAGCACTATTCTGTTGCTATATTATAGAATTTAAATAGGCCAAATGGCCTACTGTGATGTCACAAAACCTCGTAACAACGGTGACATAAATGACAATGACAATAAAACACGTCAAGGTTCCAGAACTATGGTTTTTGAGTCAGTCATTAGCAAAGTCGTACAAGGGTTCCACACTGGCCATCTCTGTTGTCCATCTTAAACCCAGAGACACATAGGTAGATATGGACAACTATAGATTAGTTCTAGGTGATATTTAATCACAAATGGATTACGCCGAGGAGAAAAAAAATATTTCCATTCTTCATATTTAGTATTCTTCATGTTTAGTATTCTTCATGTGCTGGGAGAGATCGTGTTATCATGCCGGGAGGACTCTTGTGTCATACTGTTGGCATAGAGCTCTTACTCTTTTAAAATAAAGTATTATTATTATCTACAGCATCCTCTTGACATTTCCAGCTGTGTTGCCATGGAGTAACTATTAGTTGACGTTTTTTTTACTTTCTCACAGCAGCGATATGTAAAAGAGTGTCGGGGATAAAAAGGCACGTAATAGATAATGAATACAAATGAATAGCGATTTGTACTTGATTAGTTGAATCAGGTGTGCTGGTGGTGGAACAGATCACGGCTGGTGGTCCCCAAGGGTGGTCCCCGAGGAGAGGGTTGAAAACCACTGCTCTAGAGTCCATGAACACAGTTAAGTGCTCTTCAGTCTGTTAAAAGGGAACATTTGACATCTGTGTCGCGCCGGTAGTTTGGCATACAGGCACATCTCTGGGGTCGGACAATCATAGAATCAGTGTAAACGTTGTTGCTAGCTGTGTTGTCCAACCCCTATATAGGCATCTGTCCTGCAGTGGCGTGGGACAACTCTCTAGGTCCTTCTCAACACAGCCCCTCCCCCTCTCTCGTTGACCCCGCCCACACCCAGGATTCGGTGGTCCAGCTGCCTGGTCCAGAGGAGGAGGGGTCAGGGGGGTTAGAGCGCCCCCTATCTGCCAGGGAGAAACTGCTCCTGTCAGGTAGAGTTGAGAGCAGCTTTGCCATTGGTGAATGGGGCTAGAGTGAAGGATGCTGGGTACTATCATTTTCTCTGTGTAGCAGCACTAACACTGACATGACTGAATGTACAGAAATGTACTATTGTATGAAAATAACCTTTAAAAAATGTTTTATATATATATATATATTTTTTTATATTAATAACAAATCGTGATCTTAGAATGATAAGGTTCTATCTCCGTTTAGGGTAGTTCAGAGATATTGAGCGTCAAAGTTTTTACATTCCATTATGTTTTGTGAGATGGAACCTTTGTATTTGTCCACATTTGTATCAAGTAATGGTGAAATTAATTACTTGAACGTACTTTCAGATTGATAAAAAGTTTGGCAGTTTGCTCTTAACAGTTGGTGTGTCGTGTTATATATTATGGAGCACTCTTCTTGATTGTGGCATTTTCCTCCTCTCACTTTGAAATCTGCTTTTCCACACACACACACACACACACACACACACACACACACAGACACACCAAAAAGAGTACACACTCATTCATGGCAAGCGGTGAAATAATCCACAGCACCAGAGGCATGGCTGATTCCAATCGACAGTGAGATGCTGATGCCTCGCTAGAACAGCTCACAGTACTGCCGTCCGTCCGTCCGTCTGTCTGTCAGCCGATGCGAGCCCTCGAAAGTTCAGCCTCATCTCCCTCGTCCCTAACTAACCCCTCAGAACACACACACACACACACACACACACACACACACACACCCACGCACACACCCACGCATACAGAAGATAGAGTTGATGATTCATCTGTAATCATCACTCCGTTTGTCTTTCTCTTTTTCCACATTGTGCTTCCACATGGAAGTGGCACTGTGCAGTCTTTCAGACGGGGCGCACTCATTATTTTCTGTCCACTTGAATACAGTGCCAGGTGAGATGAGATGAGGGCTTCTGGGAAGTCGACGGGCTGAGGGCTTCTGGGAAGGCTTGAAGTTAATGGAGCTCCTACGTCGGCGCTGGGGGGGTGTGTGGGTAATCTGTTCTCCACAACAGGGTTGTTGCTAAATTGGTCTCCCTAACCATTCGTCATTCTTTTGGTTTCTACTTCTTTCTTTCTTTTCTTCCTTTTTCTTTTCTTGCTGCTGTCGCATGTTCAACAAATTGGTTTTGAAATGAGGTTTGGTCCCTTATGGACTACTGAATATTTTAGAGCAGTGAACGATGATGATATTTGCTACTTCTTCCATTGCAGGAGGATTGCATCAGGTCTTATATTTAGCTGCGGTACTATGAGGACACAGGCCATCGATCATCAAAGGCCTAGTCGCTACTCGCGGTCTTACCGTTTACGTTCCAAAGTTAGAAGATAAGCTCTGCCTCTTTAGCGATGGGAATCCTTCATCCTCTGGGTTTAATGGTGAAGATATGGGTGTGAGCTTCAATGGGATCATCTCCTCTCTCTCTCCTGTCTGCAGGGATCTGAGCTTTACGAACCTGGGCGGTCTGGTCTTGTGATCCCAGAGACAATGTAGCGTTGTTGTTGGCTAACGTTAGCGTTAACTCTCTGTCTCTCCCTCTCTGTCAGGTCTCTCCGGCAGTATGAACTACGACGAGGCCAGCGAGGACGAGGAGGAAGAGCGCACCCGCTCTCTGTCCCCCAACACAGAGTCCATCCGGCCCGCCTCCGCCTCCAGCACCAAGTCCAACCCAGTGAGTCGTCGTGCCGATCGCCGTCTCGCGTTTCCGCCGCGCCTTACCTACGTTCGAACCTGACGTCGCGGTTACGAAGGAGCACTTTTGCTAGAACGTAACGTTGTTCCTAACAGTCCTGGTCCTGGGGAGTTTGTGACGTTAGAATTATAAGGTTCTATCTCCATTTTTGTCAAAATGTAGTTTTTTACATAATCTGATCCATTAGGTGTTTACTAATGCCTGTGTGGTGTTATTTTGAAAATGTTTTAGTTAGTAATTCATAAAATACAAAGGTTCCATCTCACAAAACATAATGGAATGTAAAAACTTTGACGCTCAATATCTCTGAACTACCCTAAATGGAGATAGAACCTTATCATTCTAAACTCACGAGCTGCTGTGTCTGCAGGGCTTCTGTTTCAGACCAGCGCTGTCACACCTGGTTTGTTATTAACTATTTATCAAGAGGGTAATTACCTGTGTCAGGTGCATCTGTGGAGCAGGCCTGCCTGGCCTTGTTCGGAGGTCAGCGAGTGACAGTTATTTTTTCTTTCGATTAACCTCAAGACCCACCTTTTTAAGAGCTGCATACGGTTTCCCTTAGCAACCCCCCACCGCCCCACTGCTTTTCTTCATTCGCCATGTCGAGATGATTTGTGTTTAGTTTCTCTATGATGAACGAGTGTTTTGAGACCTTTAGTGAACTTTTTAAAACGAAAATAAACTCGAGCTTGGCTGCCACAAAAGGCCTTTACACACCCTGGATCACTAAAGGCCAGTTCGGACCAAAGGTCCGCGACAAGACGAGACAGTTTTTTAGAAACGTCCAGCTTCTAGTTACAGCGGACCAAAATGATTAATTCTCTTTCATCTTTGACCCCCTGGTCTGAACTTTCCAGTTTCAGAACGTCGGTCGCAAGTGGTCGCCGAGTTTTTTCTTTGCGACGTTCTTAAACGGTCTCGTCTCGTCGCGAATCTTTGGTCTGAACTGACCTTTTAAGACTAGTACTGAGAAACACTGACGGACCTATAGCTACAGTACATGGGAGGAGATTTCAGATGCGACCACGACGACGACGACAACAACAACAACAACAACAACAACATAAACATATCAGATCGACATCGTCCCCCCTTCCTGAGACATCTACTACCCCCCAGCACTGCGTCTCCTGAGACACCCGCTTTTCCCCTATACTGTGTAAAAAAAAAGAAGAGAAAGAAGTCTGCCATAAGTTGCCTTGACCCTTCCTCCTCCAGTATTGTCTTCGACCCTTACATGAGTGATGTAGCGCTGCGTGTCGTGTCCCCCCCCTCCTCTCTCAGGAGTACGGGACCGAGGCCCCCACGGCGGAGAGCCCCCTGATCGAGGTGGACAACCTGGAGGAGTTCGTGCTGCGTCCGGCCCCGCGCGGAACCAGCGTCAAGTGCCGCATCACCCGGGACAAGAAGGGCATGGACCGCGGCCTGTACCCCACCTACTTCATGCACATGGAGAGGGAGGACGGAAGGAGGGTATAATAATAATAATAATTAATTGTATTTATATAGCGCATTTCCGGGGCTCAAAGACACTGACGATATGGAAAAACTGAAAACACAGAAACAACAAGCAACAGATAACATGAGCACATAGAACACAGAGTTAACGAACAGGAAACAAGTTAACGAACAATTAACACAGCAATGTCCAGGGGGGGGGGGGAGATGGTTAGGGGTTAGGGGAGGTTGTACGCATGGGAGAACAGGTAGGTTTTTAGGTGGGATTTAAAAGTGGAGAGTGAGGGTGAGTCTCTGAGTGGTTGAGGGAGAGAGTTCCAGAGGCGGGGTGCAGCTGGTGAAAAGGCACGGTCTCCGAAGCCTTTGAGTTTGTATGACGGTGCCTAGCCTTGGGCCTAGCAAACTAAGGCTCTGTCTCAAATCACTGCCTATTCCCTCCATAGAGTGCACTAGAGAAGTGAATAGGGTCTAGGGTGGGAATCGAGACAGAACTAGGGAGAGAGAAAGGATTGGGAGACAAGATGGGCTATGTTTCATCATCTATTACAATAGGCCAGTTAAAAAAAAAATATATATATATATATTATTTTAAATACATATAAAAGAAGAATAACACATATTTGAAGTGAGATGATTTGAAATGAAGGATCGTGTCCAGACCTGTCATCAGCCCTCTCAACTCAACTTGTTATGT